>NC_133659.1:313312729-313612729 GCF_037893015.1 Macrotis lagotis | reverse complement strand
AAAACTTAGAGTCAGCTGATTTGATTCCTGGCAGTGCACCTGGGAACCAATCTCTTACCTTCTTACCTCTCAAAAGAAATGAACCTGCTCAACTTTTTCATAGCCAGTGGCAAGAACCCCCAGGTACCTCCTGACCAGTAGTCTTGGAGTTGTCTTTCTGCATCATCCATCGCTAAGCAGAGAAAAAGGAGCTTATGCTCTTTGCAGATCTAGGAGCAGGGGGAGTGGTGGTCTGGATCATTTTAATAAAATACTTAAAGAGCTGTGATTCCATACTGCAGTTTGGTTTTTTTCCTTACCAAGACATACCACAAACTTTTCATGCCTTAAAGTTATCAATTGGTGGTCCGCCATGCCAGACCTCTCTCCCTCCTCATCTCCAGCTCCCAACTTCTTCTAAGCCCCAACAGAAGGCCAGCTTTCTGCAAGAGGCCTTTCCCAGTCCTCCTCCTCCTCCTCCATCTTAGTGTCTTTTCTCTAGATTCTCTCCAACTGATCCTGTACCAATCTTATTGGCTCTTGTATGTTTAGATGGGGAGATCCTGGAAGCAAGGGCTTTTTTTTTTTTTGCATCTTTTTTCTTATTTTTTGTATTCCCAGTACTTAGCATAGTTCCTGATATACAGTAAATTCCAATAAAAGTTGACTGACTGACTACTAGATTTTTCTCTGGGCTTGGCTAGTCTGGGTCTTGGGTAGACTATGCAATGTCAAAGTTTTCAATGTAGCAGAACCTAAGAGGAGGCGACTAGATCACATAGTAGGGAGCAAGCGAGACTTGGAGTCATGAAGACCCAAGTTCAAATCTTTCTGACTGGGTGATCCTGGATAAGTGACAAGACACTTATAACCTCACTTTACCCCACTCCAAAAGGAAATGGCAAACCACCCCAGTATCTTTGCCAAGAAAACCCATGGACAGCATTGTCCACAGGAACAGACCAGCTAGACAACAAGGAACTCAGACTCTGAGCTTGTCCTCTACCATCAGACAAAGAGCCCTAGGTCTTCTACATGCCATATAATTAGGCATCAGAGTAGGACTTTAGTGGCAGATATTAATAAGTAGCTATTATCCCACACCTGCATCAGTAATTGGTTCTAGGAATAAGAAAGATGGTGGCTGAAGGGAGTTGCCAGGTAAATGTCCCAATATCCAGATTGAGCTGTTAGAGTGTGGGTCATTCATGTGATTTCTCCCTCATCTGAAGTGTTTAATTTGAGTCTGGGTGATCACATTCTGGTTGGGTTTTTATGGGAATTCCTTTGCACACATGAGGAGGAAGATGGCAGCAAGAGTCCTTCCACTTCTAAAAAATATTGATATCCTGGGATGAAAGCTGTGAGTACCACAGAGAAAACTTCCCCCGACTTTTAAAAAGATGTTAAGAACAAAAGGTTTTCACCTCCTTTCATGATGGAGGTGGGGAGACTATGAGTGTGGAATGTTGCATATATCCTCAGAGGTGTTTGATGTGTTGGTTGGTTTTATTAAACTAGGTTTTTTTTTTCCTTTTTTTAATCTTTGTTCAGGAGAAGGCTTGCTGGGTAGCAGAGGGGTGGGAGAGGATATATTTGAAAATGAATACGATGTAAAAACAAAAAGCATCCATTTTTTTTAGTGTAAATACTAAAAAAATGGTTTAACTTTTGGTTTGACTTCCCTCCAGGAAGTGGACTACTTCCTAAGCTGGCTTATGCCAAACTTAAGTCGGATTCAACTGAATTCATCACAGTTGGAAATATTATAGCAATTACTCAAAAAATTATTCAAAAGTAATTTATCATGTTTTTGTTTTTCCACTCTGGCAGATTTTGTCTGCCCAATTAGATCTTAAACTTCTTGCAATAGAAATCAAATTGATTCCTTTTATAACCCTCATAGATATGAAATCCCTCATAGAAGCCATTATAAAACCCAAACACTCAATAAATGTTACTTGAATCAACAGTGAATGAATGACTAGATCTGTAACAGCAACAAGAAAAACAAAAGACCTTTTTGTTGATCTCCTATTTCTACATTCAGGGGGTTCTCAAAGGTCCAGATAGGCTCTTTCTAGCCAATTTATTTTTGCAGTATCTGAATCCTTAGTCATAGTTGTGATTATATTTCACAGCTTTTAAACTACACACACACACACACACACACACACACACACACACACACACACACGAAATTATACATGAAAACAGACTTGGATACCCCAAAATGGCATATTTAAAAAAATTTAACAAATATTTTTAACTATTTTCTCCCCAAATTTAATAATTATTTAGGGGGGAAAAAATCAGGCTTCCATCTACTATTAAAATGCTCTGGACATTTAATTGAATGGTGAGTTCTCTTCCTGCTAAAAATGTGACCCAGATCAAATGCTCTTTCTGGCACCCATCTGATGGACCTTGCTCCCTCCAAGAAGAACTGAATCATTGCTGAATCTTTGTCTTTCAAATAAAGCTTCCTTATTTTATCTGCCTTTAGGTTTGGAGTACCTTATTGCAGGACATGAAGATGTAAGAACAGGCAGACTAGTTGTGAACATGAAAAGTTTTGTCCAGCACTGGAAACCAGCTCTCGGAAGAAGAGTCATGGAGATTCTAAAAAGAGATTGCAAGTAAACTGCAAAGGTGTGTGGTCCCCAGTGGCATTTCTCTATGCACAGAATGCAAAGTTAATGGAAAGGAGTCCACAAAAATGAAACCAGAAGGTTAAAAAAAAGTGCCAAAATGCATAGAGAAGAGTTGCAATACATAGGTTTCATCTGCTCCCTTCTTTGGCAAATGTTTAAGGTATATATATGATATCTTTGGGAAAATTTGATGATGTTTTACATAAAGAGATGGAAAGTTAAGCAAGGTGTTGATAACTGGCCTCTAGGACACTATAATAGCATCATAATATTTTACAGTTAGCCATTAAGAGTAACGTATCTGATTAAGACCTACCAGCATCCAAGATGTTACCTGCATTTCATGCTATTTTAAAGTCATTAGCAGGACTTCTACTAAGCACCCCAAGGACCTTGTGTCAACAAAGGAGTTTCTTAAAAGAGCTTTATTTTGTTCACGGTGTATGAACCTTGGTCTGTGAGGTGTTAAATGAATCCTCTCCGCCTGTAAATAATCTTTGTAAAAAGCACTTTACTGCCTACCACTTTGTGATGTCAAAGTTTGGAGTTTTGAACTGAGGGAAGGGAAAGAATCTCTTATTGGAGGTGAGGTGGAACCTACAGGAACTGAAGCACCCTCCAGCACCCTGTAAGTCTCTACACATGAACCTTGACAGAGTAAAAGAGACTATCCATTAAACACTTGGAGAAACTTTCTGAAGATGCAATCTTAATAAAAATAAATGTGTTTGCACTGAAGTCCCAACTTCAGACCAATGTTTAGATTCTGCAGATATATGCTGTGATGAAACATTTTTTTAAAAAATAAATTAAGTAAGAAAAGACTTTAAAACAAGATGATAGGGGCGGCTAGGTGGCGCTGTGGATAGAGCACCGGCCCTGGAGTCAGGAGTACCTGAGTTCAAATCCAGCCTCAGATGCTTAATAATTACCTAGCTGTGTGGCCTTGGGCAAGCCACTTAACCCCACTGCCTTGCAAAAACCTAAAAAAACAAAAAACAAAACAAAACAAAAAAAGATGATATAATCATCAGTAGAGAAGAACTCTGCCTGGATAAAATGAAACAGACCTTAAAGAAAAACCCACTTATTCAACTGCACAAGTCAGCAATTCAAAAATGATCGCGGATATGGAATTTATTTTTATTTCTGTGGTTAGTACATGTCTCAATGTTAAGTTGGTTTTGCTCCATGTCTTTATTTGCAACATATATGGTCATTATTTCTTTCCATTGTTATCATCAATGTATGAGACAGTTCACCAAATAATTACCAATTTTGTCATTATTCATCCTCTGTAATCCTTTTAAATACTACCTACAACCTCTTCTGTACTTGAGTATACAAAAATGAACTTCAATGCTGTAAGAATTGCATTATATCACTTCCTATACAGAACATATTTTTCTGAGGTCCTGTGGACTTTGCAAAAAAAAAAAAAAATTTATATATATATATATATATATATATATATATATATATATATATATATTGTGTGGTTAATTTGTTTTTATATTTCATATAAGTAATAAAAGAATATGATTTTCCTGATCACCATTTTAAAGCGCTTTAGTCTCATATTAGCTCAATTCCAGTTTCCTGCATTGAGAAGACAAAAATATCCACTACTCAGATTTAGATCTGGATGGGTCCTTACAGGCGACCTGTACCAATCTCTTCATTTTAATGATGGGTAAACTAGGTTTAGTCCCATGGGTTAAATGACTAACACACTCAGACAAATAGTAAGTTTCTGTGTGTTCTTTTTCTAAGATTTTGGCTTAACATGGAGGGTGGCCCCAATGGGTTGAGTTTATATGAACATCATCTTCCTTCATCGTCCTCAAGCTCTTGGCTTTGCATGGAAACACTCTCTGCTGACTTTATCCCATTCATCTTCATAGTGCTGATTGATGCTTACCAAGGATAAATGGTCAAAAAAAAGTTATAGGAATGCACTGTATATAGGTTTCATTTTTAAACTTCTAGATGACCCAACTCTCTCCTTTTATGTTTCACATAATTATAAATCTATTTCCAAATTTATGAAATCACTATAGCTCTTAGATTTCTAAAATAATTATAACTCTAGAATTTAAATTGTACTGGATCCTAATTTTCTTATTATTTCTAAATGATTTCACCCTATGAAGTATCTTTTTGCAGTATCTTTATTTTTTACTTTCTTAGGTTCATTTATTCATTTTTAACATTCTTTTTTTTAATTTGGAGTTCCAAATTCTCTCTTCCCCACCTGACCCTCCTCTATCCATTGAGAAGGCAAACAATATGATATCAATTACACATATGAAATCATGTAAAACATACTTCCATCTTAGCTCTGTTTGCAGAATCTTTAAATAGTTCTCAATTATAATTACCTCATATTGTCTTCATTCCTGTTGCACAGATCATTTGAAACTCTTCCACTCCAGTTTTAACTTTCTTAAACAAGTGTTGTAGTTTTCAAAGTAGTAGGAAAGCAGAATGATGCAGTAGGAAGATGGCAGGATTTGGAGGCAAGGGGACTTGGGTTCAAATACTGACTTTTTTGTCTTATTACCCATTACCTTTTGCAAAGCACTACCAACCTGGACCTCAGTTTCTATATCTGTAAAATAGGGAGGGGGGAGGGCCTTAGACTAGTTGGTCTCCAAGATCCCTTCTGGATCCAATTATATGATTACAAGTTATATATTAGCCTATAAGTAAGTAAATGACAAGCAGTAATATTCCTAGTCAACAAAAAGAGAAATGTCCAATGAGGCTTCACTTCTGATGGTCCATTCCACTTTAAATTTCTACAGGTTCAAATTTTGAATCAAATGCAATAAAGTTGAAATTTGAAATAAACAAATGAAATGTCTTACAATGGAGTTCAAAAAGTCAACCACGGGGGCAGCTAGGTGGCACAGTAGATAGAGCACCGGCCCTGGAGTCAGAAGTACCTGAGTTCAAATCCAACCTCAGACACTTACTAATTACCTAGCTGTGTGGCCTTGGGCAAGCCACTTAACCCCATTGTCTTGGAAAAAAAGTCAACCACATAAGTTCAAGGTGGAGGAATGATGGCAAGTGAAAAAGACATCTTAATGGTTTCAGGCAACTACAAACTCGTTGTGAGTCAGCAGTGAGACATAGCAACTAAAACAGTTCCATGAATCGAGGCCATGTTTTCCGAAAACATGTGCTGTACCCTGCCCTGGTCAGAGCACAGCCGAACCATCGTGTCCAGTTGGAAGAGTCAAGTTTTAGGAAGTCGGTCGACAAGCTGGAGCATGCCTAGAAAAGGGCTGCCAACATGGAGAGGGGAATGGGCTACCATGCCATATGACCATCCAAAGGAATGAAAAATATTTCATTTAGAAGGAAAGATGTAAGAGAAACATCATAACTGTCTTCAAATATTAGAAGGGCTATCATATTTGTTCTGCCTGTACCCTATGGACATAAATTGGACTATTGGGTGAAAGTTACAGAAATAGATTCTGTTATTTTGTGGGGGGGGGGGAACTTCAAATGATTCAAGTTATTCCAAAATGGAATGGGCAATCTTCGAAGATTAAAGGGTGCCCCATCACTTGAGGTCTTCAAAAAAAAGATTGGATGGCCATTTGTTGAGCATATATCTTTTACCAATACAGAAAACTGAATGAAACATTCATTCATGGCTTCCTATGCATGGGAGGACTTTTCCTTCCTAATGATTCTGATGGCCTTCCCCATTCCATCACCAGCCCTTCCCCAGAATTCTCTACCATCTGTTTCTCTACTTTATTAGTCAGCAGGTTGCATGAGTAATTTCTAGATACATCAAGCATACTTTGCCTGAGGTCAGCACAGTTTTTGCCCTCACATTACATCATTCACCCTGCAGAGGAATGTTGCTAATATTTAGTATCTGATGCAATGGAAATTCCCAGGAATAGGATAACTTTTTAGAATTACACTAAGGAGGCCAAACGTATGGTGAAATGAACATTAATTCTAAAATCCAACAGAAAGATAAAGTGTAGAAACTTAACTTCTGAGGGAAAAAAATAGATGAAATTTGTTTACAAAGCCAATCCTTCAATGATCAAAAATCAATTATCAACAATGGAGAGCTGGAAGAAAAGAATCTCAAAAATTCTCTATCCCTTCCTTGCTTTCTTAGAGCATGGAAGAACAGGGACTGTGACCACAGCAGCTGACAAATTCTGTCCACGGTCCCCAGGGTTCATTTGCTTTTGTGTTCATTGTTTCAGTGACAGGCTGTCCCCAAACCTAACCTTATCAAAGAGTTAAAGCTACTCACCACTTCTTTCCCACAGTTCAGTAGGAAAATATGTATGAATAACTATAATATTGCATGGGAGATTTGCACAGGGGAATGAAAGAGAAGCAAAGGAGTGTCTTTTGGGATACCAATAAGGAAATTTTTAAAGAAAAGCAAGGTCCCTGCCAACCCACATCCATACTGAGCCAAAAAGATTTGATTAAAATCATTTTTTCTACAATTGACACCATTTCCACATTTGACGCCGCCTAAATGACTTTTAAAAGTGACAATTTTTTTTAAAAGTGACAAATTTTCAGGCTTTTTTTTAACAAAAAGGAAATATGTTAGATATGAAAATGGAAATGAATAATTTTCAAATAATGAACTATTCAAGTTTCAAAAGACAAGAAGAGACTCTACAAAGATATTCTGCCTAATATTTGTGTCAACCAAAATTAGAGAGATAGAGAGAGAGAGAGATGATAGATAGATAGATAGATAGATAGATAGATAGATAGATAGATAGTTAGATAGATAGATAGATAGAGGTAGAGTAACTTATATAGAATAGTTCCATTAGTTTTTTCAAGACCTGGGATTTCATTAGTGTAAGAAGCTCTCAATGAGGAAATTTCCTCTTATCAATGTACATTTATAATTTATAATCTTTAAGTAGTGGTTCTTGGATTCATGTATTTTTTAAATTTTTGTTAATTATTTCAATAGATTTGACTTCCTTTGTAATTTTATGTATTTTATTTTGTGCAATTGAAAACATTATCCTAAGAAAAGGTTCCTAGGCTTCACCCATTATCAGAGAGGTCTGGAAAACAAAAAAGGTTAAGAACCTCTGTCAAAGAGAATTGTCTGGCCACTGAGAAGTAATGTAACTTGCCCAATGTCACACAACCAGTATGTATCAAGAATGGGATTTAAGGCCAGGTTTCCTTCCACCATGACTACCTCTACATGCTCTACACCATGCTGCCTTTCTTCCATTGGAAAGCACAATTTCCTCCATTGATGGTCTCATATAGTTAATAATTTTATTAATTATACTCTCTGTCACCTTACCAATTCTCCATACTCTAAGTTACATTACATCCCATTATCCCACTGTGATCTTAATTATGCAATTTTTCTTCTCTCCTCACTATTATAGTCACTGTTGTAATTTCCATCACAGAAGTAAAATTTATTATCATTTACATTTAAGATGAACCAATAAGGGTTCTTACTCTTTTTACCTTTGTTCTGGGTACTGGAGGTCAGTTATGTCTCAGGTGTATTAGCCTACAATTCTATTGCTGATATTCTTAAACCAACAAGCTGTGGATTTCAAAAGCATTTTTAATTCTTCCAGCCCTATGATCTATAGAGGCAAGGAAAGAGACAAAATGCAGAATGCAAGAATTTGGTTAGTTGAGAGAACAGATACCAGAGAAGAGGAAGTAAACCTAAAGAAGAATGTAAGAGAGCAATAGACAGAAGAGAAAGCAAGTATATTTTTTTCAGATAAGTATGTACAAATTCTTTCATGAAAGAAGTGAAAGTTATACATGTTTAATAGAAGAAATGACAGCATGGAGGGGCAGCTAGGTGGCGCAGTGGATAAAGCACCGGCCCTGGAGTCAGGAGTACCTGGGTTCAAATCCAGTCTCAGACACTTAATAATTACCTAGCAGTGTGGCCTTGGGAAGCCACTTAGCCCCATTGCCTTGCAAAATAAAAAAAAAAAGAAATGACAGCATATAAAAATGATAGAATACTGTTGTGCTGTAAGAAATAACAAATAAAAGACTCAGAAAAGCATGGGAAGACAGTTTAATGTAGAATAAAATGAGTAGAAGTTAGAGAGCAACATATTCAGTCATGACTACAGAAATGTCAGCAATACTCGGAAATAGCCCAACTCAGAATAATTGCAACAGGGCCAGTCTTGGTCCCAGAAACCAGATGATGAAGCACTTCCTCTTCCTCGAAAGAAAGTTAGAGGACAAGGAATGCAGAATGTCAATCGTACTTACCAGCTCAATCATTTTCATTCCAGTTTAGTTTAATTGTTCATTGTTACAGAGCTGGGTTCACTGGTGGCTATACCAGGAAATGTGTATGGTAAAAAAAAAAAAAAAAGTTAAGGATAGTGATAACACTTGAAAAAAAAGAGGAAAAAATAAAAAGGTTTCAAAATTTCAAGAACAAAATGTTCTTCCTTATCCATTCTATATTATCCATCTTTCAATAGTCAAAAAAATGCCAAAAATAAGACAATACAGAAATCTGGGTAAATCGAATCATGACTCTGGGTTTGGGTACTTAACTGGAATAAGTCTTTGGCAACTAATAGTCTATAAAATGGCTACAATTGGGGAAAAAAAATCTGTCAGTTTGGTTACAATCTGAAATCAAGTGTTAAATGTCCTAAAGACATACAAAACCAACAAACTCGGTTGCTTTGCATGGATTTAACATCACAACTACCTAAGAGGTATTGATTACTACTATAAATGCAAAACTCTTTTGATACTTTAAAAATAATTATTGTTGACAAAACTCTGTATTCTTTCATTAGTTCTAAAAATGTGTCTCCACCTCATCATAAATCTATTTTGGACTTCCTATAAGGCACCATGGCATCACAGAAAGTAAGAGACAGTTCACCGAGGCGGTAAGATGTTAATGTGTTGAAAAGTTTGTGTCCTCGCCTTGTTATTCCTTTATGAAGTAAGGGAAAGTTGAAAAGCTGACATTGAAAGGTGGCTTGCCATTGGCTGGATGAAGAACTGTGCCAGCCTCGGAAACAGTGGAAGAGCAGTTGAGGCAGAAAGTCCATTAGAGGAGTGAGACCCTGGTTTCCTAGATGCCAACGTTGGAGAGTTCCCTCCGTCCATAGCCTTTGTCCTCTTGCAGTGGAGGCAATTGTCCATTGAGAGACATGGCAGCCAACGTGAAGCAGAGAGAGAATGCGTCGTTGGAAGCTGCCCTAACAGAGAAGAGAGCAGACACAGATTCAAGAGATGAGTAGCTCTGGCCATGGAGAGTCGAGCATGTCCAAGAAGCCCAGCTGGGTAGCCTAGCTAGTCGAAACTCTATGTCCAGAGGGGAGTAGCCGGAAGACACCACGAGGAGAAAAAGAACACGGTGCCCATGGTACCAATGCCTGAACTGTCTTGGCCTGCATACTCCCTTCATGTAGCTTTCCTATAACTGTCCTTCCTCTCTGTGCCAACTCATGCCACCGATATTCAGCATCAATATGGAAGAATGGGCCTCCAGTGTGTGGAGGGAATGTTTTATAGCTGCCACTGTTACTAGGCCATCTTACTAAATACCACTGCTTTGAGTAAACTGTGTCTACTGGTCTCCTGGTATCTCGAACACTGGTGGGTGCTCCTGATGCTTGAGGACAGACAAGTCAGTGTTTGTTTTTTCCTTTGGTGAACACTCATGAATTTTAAAAGAGAAGAGCCATAAAGTACCGTGGAATAAATCACACTGAAAGAATTTCCTTCTCTGCCAATTTGTTTGACCGGTGCTGTTCCCCACCCCTATGGCACATATATTTATCTGGGGGTAGAAAGAAGGGAAAGGGAGAAGAAAGGGAAGGGAGCTGTGAATTTGTAGAAGGAATGAGAAGGAGCAAAGAGCATCATTAACCACAGAAAGCTCTTGGCATTTTGACCGTAGGGTCAGGTATCTTTCCTGACCTAAAAAACCCTCCTTTCCCCCTTGCACTCACACGCACCCACACAAACACACACACACACACACACACAAACACACACAAACACTCCCCATCTAACCTCATGTTACCCATCCCTAGTGACCTTCAGCAGCTAGAACTTCTGAGAAATCTTGAGGACAGACAGACAAGTGGATATTTTTATCAATGTTTTCTCTTTTCTTGGATAAATATTACATGAAATAGCTTGTAGCAAAAATACAGAGTATCAGGTGATTTTTTTTAAACTACACCAAATCCTTTTTTTAAAATATTACCTAGAAAAAGAAGCCCTTGAGTTTTTAAATCCACTATTTTTACTCAGTCTCAGAAGAGGGAACATAATGACTCACCAATCCAAGACCCGTTTGGTTGGCAGGGGTTCCACTATGTAGAATCACTTGATAGACTGTAAATGTCCTTTAGCCATGTGGCCCCATTCCAGTAGAAAGGCAAAAGTGTCCGGGACTCTTTCCCCTATCATGGGTTAAATAACCTTGAACAAATGGCTTTAGTTTCCTACTTCATGTTCTCGCCAAATAAAGGAAAGCTCGTCCCTTTGCGTGTTCTGGGGATGTTAGAAAGCATGTTTGGTTTAAGTTTTATGATTTAAGTGTTGGATTTGTTTTGTTTTCTTTGGGGGAAGGGGGGATGGTCTTCTTTTTGTGTTTAATATCCTAAAATAATCCAAGTTAAGATGTAACATTCTCTACCAAAGAATTCATTTCCAAAGAAGAAACTCTGCAGCAGCAGCTCCGCAGGCCTCCCTCCCCTCAGCTGCCCTCACAGCCACTGTTTCCCCTTGGATGAATGGAAAGCAATAAATGACTAAATTCTTGAGAGCAAAGAGCAGTTATAATTGGATAATGGCCACAAAGCATCAGTTTCTGGGTGCCCTTCATGCCTAGAGGGAAGCAACCGAATTCTTCCTCCCCCAGCCCTATTATGGAGCTGACAGGGTCCCGCTCTGTGCCTCACTCATTAATTTTCCTGTTGGGCTTCAAGATTTACGACAGCTTTGTCTGACACGCATGTGTTAGACAGGTATTGTTACGTGCCTGCAGAAGCCACGGAGGGAGCGGGGCCTGGCTGATTCTCCCCCAGAGTCTGCTGCGGGCTCGTCATGTTACAGCAGCTTGGGAAGATTCACTCTGATCTGTGAGGAAAAATAATAATAGAAGACATTCTGGTCATTCTTGAACCCCTTTGGGAAGTCCCACTGCATTCCAGCCACAAAAGAATTCAAGTCCCTAGCGCAGTGTCAATGCCCCAGTCTTAGCCGTGTGCGCTTTAGCCATGTAATAAACCAGTGCTTCATAATTAACTCCATAAATTCCCTGCCAGCCTTCCTAACCATGAACCCTGGCCTGTTTCTATGGGAAGGTCAGACTTTTGTTTTGTAAATTATTTTCAGTCCCAAACCCTGACAGCATCCTCAATTCAAGGCTCTGAGATCCTGCCTCGGCGCTGGGTACAGAGATACACTAGTTGCCATGAACCATTTGCTGGGAAGCCGGGGATTGTTGTAGTCTCTTTCTTTGTTTTTATCCTTTCCTAAACCCCCCCCCCCCAGTTTCAGGAAGGAGCATCCGTATCATAAAGAGAAGCCACCACACTATCCAGGGAAAATAACCAACTATTAGCCCTTTCCCTATCAGGGCTAACTGCCTCTATCAAAACCAAATAGCACTCTGCTCTTGTTCTGATTGTATTCTTTTCCAGAAAGACTGCCTTCCTCTCCATGTTCCATTCACTCTTTCCTCTGTACAGAAAAGTCGTTGGTTAGAAGATATTAATGAGGGTGGTGCAATGAAAAAATATAAGACTTGAGAATTGCTCCTGTTTTTTTAATGCAAAGCAAACCGTGTCCCAGGGAATGGTGCCCCAGGACAGTTTCAACTAATTCAGCTCAAATTTATCAAACTGTTACCAAGAGACAAACTCTCTGACCTTGGCAGTCCGACAGGGGTAATCTTTATACTATATGAAGATAAATAATATCTTCAGCATGCCCTAGACCCTGAACAAATTTCTTTCATCACCAGCAATTTATGTGTCTTTGTTCCCAGGCCTTCTTTTTGATTGAACATGGGTGGGGGGAGGGAGAGGAGAAGAAAACTACTCTATCCAGCTTTGGAGTGTTACTTGGGAGGAAAATGGATAGGTCTTTGGTGTCTGCTTTGCTTCTCTATTACTTTCACTGGAGTCAAAACTGTTCTGTATCCTCATGAAGTACTGAGAAGCCTGGTGGATGGAGCCACAGTCTTAGAGGCTTGCAATTGAAATCCTAAGATATTGCCCATCCATCCTCATTAGAAGCAGGAAAAACAGGAGGCAGGATAAAGAGTTGATTTCCATTCTGTTCTCTCTCCAGGACTGATTGATTGATAATTATTCACCTTGTTCTCCTTCCAACAAAACTCCAATTTTAGATGCAGAGGTAGAAGAAACCTCAGAAATCCCACCAGTCTCGCTTCGATATTTTACAGTTGGGGAAACTGAAGCCCCAAGAATCATGTGTGACTTGCCCACAGCCACAGACTCTCTTAACCCCATATCTAGAGCTATTCCCCCACCAGCTAGAACCCCCTCCTCTTCCCTTTCCTACCGTATGTTGTTATCTTTCCACGGATACCGCCTTTTCACGGTGCCTCAGACTGAACTCCTTGAACAGAAAAACATGTTATGCGTCTCTGAATTTCTTCTTGTTGTCGTTCAGTTGTTTCAGTCTTGCCCAACTCTTCATGACCCCATTTGGGGTTTTCTTGGCAAAGATACTGGAGTGGTTTTTCCATTTCCTTTTCTAGTTCATTTTACAATGGAGGAAACTAAGGCAAATAGGGTTAAGTGACTTGTCCAGGGCCACACAGCTAGGAAGCATCTAAGACTAGATTTGAACTCGGGAAGACAGGTCTTCCTGACTCCAGGCCCAGCACACTATCCACTGCACCATCTAACAGTCATTTATCAGTTGTTGTGGTTTTAGTGTCCATTTAACTATCAAAATCGCAGTCTGATCATTTTTATAATCAGACCATATGAAATTTCAAAGAGAAGAAATAAAATATTTAGAAATATATAAAATAGACTATATGGAAATATATAGAACAGAATAAAATCATAATATGTACATTTAATTTGATAAATAATATAGTTATGGTTCATATGATGAATTGGGTAGAGATAGTCTAGCACTCCCCTTTTACAAATGAGGAAGATGAAGCCTAGGGTGGGTAGTAAAAGGTTTGTTACCTAAGAATAAGTCCTTGGGGCCAGGGGCAGTATAGTCCACCACTCCTCATCCTCAAAATATCACCCAATGACACATAACACTACTTTAGGAGAAGAGATCTCAGGGCTCCCAAATGCCTAAGATGTTAGTTAAGGTATTTAATAAAATCTAAATACAGTTGAATAAAGGGACTTAAGTGATTACAAGTAGGTGTAAAAAGTCCATATTAAATAGCAGTCAGATCCTTCCCTTATGAATACATTTATATGTGTAAAGGTTTATAAAGTGCCTTGGAAATATCTCATTTTATACTCATAACTACTCTACATATTATAACTGTGGAAACTGAGACAGAAAGGGACAGAATCCACCTGAGGCTGGATTCAGACTCAGGTTCAGTGGTCTCTCCACTGCACTACTTAACCACTAAGACTTCATTCTTTCTTTCATTTGCCCACATGAAATCATAGAAAGAATAGGGTCAAGGGGCAGCTAGGTGGCAGTGGACAGAGCAGTGGCCCTGAAGTCAGGAGGACCTGAGTTCAAATCCGGCCTCAGACATTTAATAATTACCTAGCTGTGTGGCCTTGGGCAAGCCACTTAACCCCATTGCCTTGCAAAAACCTAAAAAAAAAAAATGTAAAGAACAGGCCCAACTAGGTGGTGCAGTGGATAGAGCACCAGCCCTGGAGTCAGGAGTACCTGAGTTCAAATCCGGCCTCAGACACTTAATAATTACTTAGCTGTGTAGCCTTGGGCAAGTCACTTAACCCCACTGCCTTGCAAAAAAAAACAACCTAAAAAGAGAGAGAGAGAGAGAAATGTGCAAAGAGAAAACTCATCTAAGCAGGTCTATCATCTCCCTTTGAACATCCTTCTACAGTTAATCCTTATTCTAAGTTTCTTAAGGATCGGAACCATTTCAGTTTGTTTTTTGTAATCTTGCTCTCTCAGTAGGGCACATGCTCCGGAGTTACTATCCCAATTCATGAATCAAGTCTCCAGAGCACGGCTACTACATCCTGTTAGGACTTTAGAGTAGTATAAGGAGTTGAGGGATAGCTTTCTATTGCTCATGAGTCCCTTTCAGTGAGCTTCCTCAATGATTATCATTTAATAGCAATTAGTCAGACACAATTATAGCTTTTGGCAAGCATTATTTCCTAAAATTTTGTGATAAGAACAGTTGTTACAACATATTCTTAGTCCCCCCCAAAAAAAATCTGACACACTCTCTCACCAGTACATAGAGTTACAGAAAACGTGGACTCGGGTTTAGAGAGCGCGTGTAACAAAAAGTGAACAGACAGCTTCTGTAAGTCCTTTAGCTGGAGTCCTCAAGATATCCCCCTTAAGTACGTGGCTTTTTTCCTGTGCTCTTTGTAAAGCCTTACATTGAATCCAGTCTTTCCTTGGTTGCTGATGTAAAAACTGCTTTTAATCTTTGATTAAAAGATGGTTGCTGTCCTGGGAATGCTGCTAGCATGTATATATGAAAAGTCCGAATCCTCTGATCCTCCAAAGTTCATAGGGTACCCTTCGGACCAATGTGGCTGGAGCAGTAGGGAGAAGAAGCTAAGCTACTCTCTTCCCCCCAAGTTATTCATTCTCAGAAGGTTTAGCTGAAATGCTCTCCCTTAACTCCTGCACACCCCAATTCCAAGAAGTGTGATGGCCTTAGACAAGCCATAGAGGGTGTGATCAGGTCTCTCCGCCAATCCAAACAGGCTTCATATTGCACCTAAGAAGGTGTCCAAGACCAGGAATCTTTGCAGGATGTAATTATCTTTTAAATTATCTCTTTCTGCACTAGTTGAATAATATATCCCCTATTAAATAATTCCATTAAAAGAGAATGGGGAAACTTGAATTAGAGTTCAGTTATTCTTTCTGTAGAAACAGTTGCCCACTCCCTATAAATTCTCTTGGACGTGTGCTTCTGGCACCTCGAGTTCTGGCCCTAAGAGTGAGCAAACTTGCCTGAACCAGCCTCCTGTTATTGCCTGTAGGTTGTAGGATCATTTATATGTAACAGATCTATATTATCTGGGGTTTTTAATCTTTTCCTTAACACTACATTTCCCATAAGGCCTTGGGGAAGGAGCATTCTGAGGATTTTTCCCAGAGCACCTTGAGCAATGTATGGATGTCTCTGGGTATATTATTTCTGAAGGTGAAGGTCAGCAATAGGAGCATGTAGGAATGCACTTTTTCCCATACCTAATGAAGAAAGTTCCCATCTCACTAATAGAAAAGCCAGCAGGAATGACCTCTGAAGTAGGCTGTCATCCCGATGAGGCCACAACTGGCACAGAGACAATCAGGTAAGACCGAGGTTCTCGCCGCCTTTAACCAATGGGCTATGTATTTCAAATCCACCCACTGCCTGCACCAGCAAGAGTTGGGATTGTTCTCTAAACACCTGGACAGTCTTTTTATTCCAGCTCTGAAATGGGAGCCAGTCACAGTGGGGTGGGGTGAAAAGAACCGAGATGGTTGCCATTTCTGAAATACCTATGTCTGCTGGCGATGTTTTTATTACCTTTTTACCTAATCCAATTAAACTATTTACTAAGATCATAAGGCTTTGCACAGAGGCCTTTGATTGAGAACTGTGAAGGGAAGGGGGAAGGGGATAAGAAGGTGAGAGCTAAATGGAGAGAATTTGCTTGGGAGTACACAGATGTTCCTAGACCTATCTTAAACCCCAGATTTGTTTCCCGCAGGGGCAGAATGAGGAAGAAGAAAATAGCCAACTTCCGAACTGAGAGGCCAGGCAACATGGCAAATACTGGTAATTTTTTTAGCTGGATCGGTAGGATAGAGAAAATAACAGTTGCGTCCTCTTCCCCCTCATACTCCCAAATCTCCACATATGGGGCAGGATGGTACCTCAGAGATGGGCACAGGTAAGGGCTGTTGAGCATTGTCCCCAAATGAAGGTGTCCTAAAGGTATGATAACCTGGTGGGGACTCATTTCTAAGGTAACAGGCACAAAGTGTAGGACACCCTCTCACCACATTAGTTTCTTCTTTTATAGTTTGAACTGTAGGGTACCATGAATATAGTTTTATAGATGGGCCTTTCCTTCTCCAAACTTGTGAAATTGCCAGAATTATTGTCCACATTTGACATGCATGGAGATCAGCAGAGTTTGAGGGTAGCAAGAAAGCAGCTGATATGAACAGTAAAGAATTTTCCTGCCTCCTCCAGCTTTGTTCTGATCCCTGGCTCCATTTGCATGCCAATCAGCGAGGATCTAGGCTTTCCACAGCCCAACTGCCAGAGAGCTAGTCTTTTTCTTGGGGACTTCTGAAACAGAGATTCCAAAATAGGTTTCAAAGATAAGCTCACAATTATGAAAATGTAACCCAATTCCCAAAACTCATTGGTATGGGCCTCTCCTTACTGGTGAGGATCAATTCCCTGAGCCTGCTTGAGGGGTTGAACAGTTGGCAATAGCAGGAGAGAGAAATTTGTTCTCTTTGGATCCCTTCATTCACTTCAGGATCGGCAATTTTTGAGTATTTCTACTTTCTAACTTCAGGAGAAAAGATATACAAGGCCAATCCCACCTCAGAGTGCCAAAGGAAAAGACTCTGGAAACATAAAAGGAGCTGGCAGTCTCATCATATCTCTATCCCCAGTTCAGTGCACTGGAAACTTGTGGAAAACTTTCCCTTCAGTGGGATCTAGAATTATCTCTTGGTGGAGTTGGATTACTTTCTTCTCTTCATGGAAGAGGTCCTGAATTCTGTATTGTCTGGCATATACATATTCTCCTACGTGTATTTTCTTTTTTCTTCTCGACTTGAAGAAATGGGTTTCTTTGTCACTGTGGAACTGGTATTTGTAGGAAGGGAATCAATCCTTGAATATAAAACATGGGTCCCCCTTTTCCCATTCATGAACAGCTATCAGAAGTTTAGCTTGGACTAGAAAATTACATCTCCTGGACTTAACATTTAAGAGAGCAGACAAATATAATTCTAGTTTGGTTTCCCCAAAGTGATTAACCTTTGCTCTCCACTTCCTGATTCCCCTCCTGGCAGCAATTAAAGTCTCCTTTAGAAAAGGTTTAAGAGAGAAGAGGCTAAAAATGACTATTTTGCCTCCCTTCAAATCACACTATGATCCTCCAAGGCTACATGTGGGGATAGTCTCACTATAGAAGAAATAAGAGCTACGAGGAATTTCCAGTCCCCTAAAGATAATTGTCTGGCATCAAAGAGAAGACAAAAAAAGAATACACAGTCTTAGCCTAGGACCTTCTACTGGCTTTTTATTGGCCCCCTGATGGCTTACAGTTGTGGCCATAGAGCCTGCTCTTGTTAGAGAGGCTTTGTAACCACTGGAGATGTGAAGACTTCCCCTAGTGAAAGGGGTAGATGAGAAGAATTCCAAGAGCCATGAAGGTGGCTGAAGCTGGTGCTAAGGAGGGCTTACTTAAGTGTTTGGTCAGGTGCCAAAGACACAAAGGTCATCCGCTGCATCCCCAGCCATCACCAGGCATCTTGACTTTTGTTTTGACCAGACGTCTATGACTCTGGAAGAGAGTGAGGCCTATGACTTTGGCCAACACTGCCTCACTTAAATCCAATTCACACACAAATCAAGACAGATCTCCTTGATGTCACCAGTCCTCTTCGAAAATAAAGGACAACAGGGGATGGCTAGGTGGCACAGTGGATAGAGCACGGCCCTGGAGTCAGGCGTACCTGAGTTCAAATCTGGCCTCAGACACTTAATAATGACCTAGCTGTGTGGCCTTGGGGAAGCCACTTAACCCCGTTTACCTTGCAAAAAAAGAAAAGAAAGGACAACAAACACAAGATGATGGGAGCAGAGCACAGTAGACCACCCTGAAGAGAAGTCAGTGAATGGTCACAAAACGTAGCCCAATCACTTGATGAGCAGGGACAATGTAATAGAGAGCAGAGATGGAGCACCCAGTAGAGAGCCGTGCTGCTCAGCAGAGATTTACAAAGATATGACAAGTCCATTCGTCCCTCTAGAACTGTTTCCTCATCTGTAAAAAAGGGAGTTTGGCCTAGCTTCTCCAGAGCTAACTGTATGAGCCTATATGAAGCAAAATAGTACCAGCAGAGGACAAGCGTGGCTCTGCAGCCCTGAAGGGTGAGCTGTCCCCAACACATATGATATACCCAGTGGTCATGTGTGTGCCCATGTGCCTGGTTTATATTTGTTCCTATTGTTTGCTTTGGCCAAACTCATCCCTATAAAGGTTCTTTCCATCCATGTGCCCTAACCACATGAATCTCTGGCATGAATCCTTCATGAATCTTTTTACTACATCCTACCTTTACCTTATTACTACATTTACTACATTCATGCTTTACTCCATGCTTTACATATGTGTCCTTCCCTTTTGGGGTAGAGAAGAGTATATGCCCCATGTCTGCATATTTGGGGACTCCTTTTCGTCACTTTCTTTGCTATGATGTTAGCCAAAACTTTTTTGCAATTATTTTGAACTAATATGATCTCTGACTATCTGATTAAAGTAAACATATTGGGAAGGACACATGAATTATAATATTGATTGGGTCCTTAAACCAGAAAGTCCCTCAAATCTGGGCGAGTTTTTCTGAGGGACTAGTTTTGAAGAGGTTCCCCAGCACATCAGAAGATAAATGTGAAACCAGAGATATGAAGAAACTCTCCCAGTAAGTCATGATAGAAGGAGAAACTGGACCCAAGGCTTCTGACTTCCTGCTCAGAAGTTAGAGACAGCAAGGTGGAACCATGGATGGAGCCTGGCACCATTTGAACATTTGAACAACTACATTCAAATCCAGCCTCAGATACTTACAAACTGTGCGACCTTGGGTAAATCATGGAATCAGACTTTCTGCTTCATTTTTCTCATCTGCAACCTAGAAATGATGTTAATCCTTGCCTCCCAGTCTAGTTTGCATTGCAAACATTAAATGGTAGTTAATATCATAGAGACAGCTAGGTAGTGCAATGGTACCCTACCTGGAATCGGGAACACGAGTTAAAATTCCACCTTAGATACTTACTAGTTATGTGCTCAGGAAAGGTTCTTTAGCCGCTCTCTGCCTCAGTTTCCCCATCTATAATATGGAGATAATACTATCACCAACTTAGGGTTATTGTAAGGATAAAATGAGATGACATCTGCTAAGTGATTTGCAAGCCATAAAGAACTGTAGAAAAGCAAACTGTTGTTCTTCTCTCCACCATATCATGCTGCCTTCTGATCCCCTATAAAGGGGTGGTTGCTGGGAAATCTCTCCATTTTTCATGGCTCCATTACATCTTCTCTCTAATTTTAACAGAAGATACCTTCTACTGAACTGGAGAAAGCATAGGGGAAGATGGCAAAAAAAAGAAGCACATCTGCTGCTCATGGTCTGGCATCATCATTTCTTGGTATATTGGACAGCTGGTAAGATTTTGTTGTAGTTGGCCAAAGTCCTTTGCAATATTGACCTCCTAAATAGTGTACACCCCATAGAGCCACTGTGGGCGCTACCTCCTCCCTTTCCAAATGTCAGAGTTAGTGAGTCAGTGACCAGATCCACCCAATTCAGAGTGGAATCATTGAATCCAAGAAGGAAAAAAACTCACTTAGGATCATAGATGTCAGAGTTGAAAGGGGACATGGGAATCATATATGCATACACCTTTCCTTTACAGATAAGTAAAATAAGTCCTAGAGACTCGAGGTGACTTGCCTGGTCTCATACAAGGAGGGAGAAGCAGAGCTAAGGCTCCATCCTGGGCCCCCAACCCCAAAGACAGTAAGTGGTTCTTCTTCCAGAGGCAGTACGGTGCGTGAACTCCAAATCAGAAACACCCGGTTCAACTTAGAGGGTGTTTATGGGTATTGATGAAAGTGTCCTTTCTGATTGAGAAGACAGATAAATATTGCTGGCCTCCTCTCAAACTACTCAGACCAGAGCCCTGCTAGGGCAGATCAGGCTTCCAGGAGAGTTGCCTGGGTAGGACACGGTTGTCACTTCACTAGACCTTAGCTCTTGTGTCTCTATAAGTGGGTGGGTTTGAGTCCAAGCCAGCAGGGACCTCCAGACTCCTCATCTGGTCTTGGGGGGTGATTTCAAGGTGGTATGCATGTGGTCTGGGCAGCAGCAGGGCAGAGCAGATTAGGCCAGGAGAAACACAGAGAATCTGGACCCCAGATCCCAAACCTTGAACATAAAATTCCAAGAACCATCATGTCCTAGAAATGGGCCAGAGTCTGAAACAAGCAAGTCATGGCAGAGATCAAGGAGTTTAAAATTATAAACCAGGATCTTGGAAATTAGGTAAGGGCAATGAGGAAGAGTAAGGGACCTGAATTCAGGAAAACTTAGTCATTTCTGTATCTTGGGATTTCTGGTTTCTCTCAAGACTCGACTGAGGACCGTGTCTTACATGAAGTGGGAAGCTAGATGACACTGTGGACATAGAGCCAGGAAGACCTGGGTTTGAATCTAATCTCAGGCACTTACTAGTCATGGACTCTGGACACTGCCTGCCTCAGTTTCCTCATCTGTAAATTGAAGATAATAACAGCAATCACCTTCCAGGGTTGTTGTGAGGATCAAATGAGATAATACTTATAAAGTGTTTTGCCCACCTTAAAGTGAAATATAATTATTAGTATAACTCTTATTAAGGGTAGTCAGAATAGCAATTAGGAAGTCTGCAGGTACCTGTTATTAGAAGCAAGCCAAAAGTCTAGAAGCCAGGAAGTCAAACAAGATAAGGCAGGGCAACCGTGTAAAGGCAGGCAGGGGTCCAGATAACAAGAGGTTAGTTGGATCCAAATATTAGCATGAATGATCACGGGGTTTTTGTTTTTTGTTGGGGGGGGGGGTTGAAAAAAAAAACGAACCTTATCCTGAGGCAGAAACTGACCAAAAAGCTATTCTTGTTGAGGCAGAAACTGGTAACCAAGAGTGGGCAGCTGCATTGGGTTCAAGACTAAGAAACCTGGGAGATAGACAGACAGAAAGACAGACAGACAGACAGACAGACAGACAGATAGATAGATAGATAGATAGATAGATAGATAGATAGATAGATGATAGATAGATAGATCCATATGTGTAGTGTTCAGACCTCAGCTTGGATTCTGGGAAGAATTTTACCATAAGCCATTAGGGAACATTTCTGCCTGTGCTCAGTCCTCACAGTCTCATGTAATGTAGCTTTCTGTTAATGACCCTGATGACAAATTTTTAAAAATTAGAATCCAGTGAACTTTGTTTATGGTAAACTTTGGAACATGAAGCAAATTTCATATTTCTAATCAGACTTCAAATGCTGGCTGGTCTTTGTTAGCTTATGCTTATGTAGAGCAATGTTTCAGGATAGCCATATGGATTAGCCCAGCCCTAAGGCCTTAAAGGGATGATATCAGTCGTAATAAAAACTCAGGAGCAGCATGAGGATCTGCCATCCATTCAAATTTCACCCAATAGTAAAGGGTAAGACGGGACTTCTGGGATCCTGGAGCAATCTTTAATCCAGAAGCTATCACATCTGATCAATCAATCATTCAATCAAGTGTTCTTAAGCATCTGCCAGGCACGGTGCTACAAGCTGGGGTTATAAGTACAAAGAATACAGTGATCCCTACTCTAAATTAGCTTGTGTTCTGATGTCATACACACTCTGGAAAGTATAAGGGTTACCCTTTGACCCAGCAATACCACTACTGGGTCTATACCCTGAAGAGAAGAGGAAAAGGGGTAAAAACATCACTTGTACAAAAATATTCATAGCAGCCCTGTTTGTGGTGGCAAAGAATTGGAAATCCAGTAAATGTCCTTCAATTGGGGAATGGCTTAGCAAACTGTGGTATATGTATGTCATGGACCACTATTGTTCTATTAGAAACCAGGAGGGACGGGATTTCAGGGAAGCCTGGAGGGATTCGCATGAACTGATGCTGAGTGAGATGAGCAGAACCAGAAAAACACTGTACACCCTAACAGCAACATGGGGGTGATGTTCAACCTTGAAGGACACGCTCATTCCATCAGTGCAACAAGTGGGAACAATTTTGGGCTGTCTGCAAAGGAGAGTGCCAGCTGTAGCCAGATAAGGAGCTGTGGAGTTTGAACAAAGTGCAAGGACTATTCCCTTTAATTTGGAAAAAAAAAAACATATCTTATTGTCTGGTCTGGTTACCTCTGAGAATTCTGTTCTCTTTAAGGATATGATTTCTCTCTCATCACACCCAATTTGGATCAAGGTACAACATGGAAACAAAGTAAAGACTGACGGAGTGCTATCTGTGGGGTGGGGGTGGGGGGAGGGAAGCAAGATTGGGAGAAAATTGTAAAACTCAAATAATATCTTTAATAAAAAAAACAAAAAAAAGATCTAATGCTTTGGGGCAGCTAGGTGGTGCAGTGGATAGAGCACTGGCCCTGGAGTTAGGAGGAACTGAGTTCAAATCTTGCCTTAGACATTTAACAATTGCCTAACTATGTGACCTTGGGCAAGTCATTTAACCCCATTGCCTTAAATAAATAAAATTTTTAAAAAAAGAAAGTATAAGGGTGCAGCTAATAGTCCATAGTTACCCAAATGAAATGTGACAGCCTTAAGCAACATCAAATCAACTCTTCTTCTCTAACCTATTACCACTCTATTTGGTTTTCATGGGAACTTCCTCTCTGTGGGGAGATCTCAACACAGACATTTCTAGATGGTCTCTTATCCTAGCAAAGAGAAAGTAGCAAAAGGGTTAATCTCAGTTTGAAGGAAAGAGTGCTAAGAAATCCACATTTCAGCCAAAGGAGTGATCCTTCCACCAGTGCAATTCTTTGCCTTAATAGAGAGATTTGGGGAATCATCATGTGAAATCCAAGCTCCTGCAACAAGCATCTCTGGAAAAAAAAAAATGAGGCTGGTCCTCAGATAACAGACATCATTAGACCTGTTCTAACTTAGTAGGCAGCACATGATGGAAAGAGTGAAGTGTTGGATATAGCATTAGGAAGTCCTGAATTCAGCTTCTGACTCAGACACTGACCATTTAACCACTCAGTTTCCTCATCTTTAAAATAGGAATAATAATAGCACCAAGCATTTATAAATATCTAGCTGTGTGGCTTTGGTCAAGCCACTTAACCCCATTTGCCTGCAAAAACCTAAAAAAAAAAAGCAAAAGACAAAAAAAAAGATCATAGCATTTGTAAAGACCAAAGGAAATAGCTTGCATAAAGCTATCAAGTGCTATTTAATAATTAATCATCAATTTTATTAATAATTAAAATGCTATGAAATGTTCATTACAATTACTATTAATAATAGGACCTTTAAAAGTTTATGCTTAGGGGCGGCTAGGTGGCACAGGGGATAGAGCACAGGCCTTGGAGTCAGGAGGACCTGAGTTCAAATCCAACCTCAGACACTTAATAATTGCCTAGCTGTGCGGCCTTGGGCAAGTCACTTAACCCCATTGCCTTGCAAAAAAAAAAAAACATTAAAAAACCAAAACCATAAAATAATAAAAAAAATAAGTTTATGCTTCATGACTAAATCCTCCCAGGACCTGGAATCATCTCCCCTAGCACAAGGAGGCTTCAATGAGAGATGCTAGTGGACAGTGGGAGATTCTGCCAAACAGCCAACTTCCAGATGAATTTTTTGAACAAAAGCAAGTTGGGGGCTTCCCCAAAATTCTATTCTGTGATCCCACAGAAAGGGACAAGAGGCAAAAAGGATAGCAGAAAAAAGGATCATCGAAGCTAGCCGTAACAACCTCTCCTCCAGCCAGTGTGACATTTTGTCTGTCTCTGAGTTCAGGCTTGTCCATATGACAAGGCCAGTTGTAAGCCAAGTCAGGAGAGCTAGTAGAACACATCATCCCTTCTCCTACCTGCTTGAGTTTATGGTAACTGTCATGCTACCCCACCAGACACAAGCTCAGACCCTTGAGACTTCATCTTGCTGCTTACCCATCAGAAGCATAGACAACCAGACAATGGACTAGATACCAGAGATACCAAGAGGAAAAAACATAGTCTCTTCCCTCGATGCGGGAAACAGCATCCAGACCTAAGAAAGGCTCCACACATGTGTGGCATGTTAGCTATGAAATGAGTGAAAGGATGCTAGGGGAGGGAGCATCAGAGAAGAACTGGGAGTAGGGGAAGGGGATCTCTTCTAGTAGATGGCAAACATGTTGAGTCTCAGAGGAAAAGGATTCAGAAAACTAGAAAAGGGCACCCCAACAAGGGGAAGGCTGTATGCAAAGGAGGGAGTTACTTAGCACATTCTGGAGGAGAGGATTCATATAGGGTAATGGGAGCTGGGTCAGAAAGCCAAGGACTGAAACAAACACATGAGGGGTCTATGCCAGAATTCAGAAAGTTCAAATACCACAAGTAGCAGAGAATCAACATTTGGGTCGGATCATTTCTGGGAGGTCATCTTTCTTTCGGAGGTTTGGATAATCCTCCTCTCAGCTGGCATTGATGTTTGAGACCCAGCCACATCACTGAGTCATGGGGATGATCCGCCCAGTCCCTGTCTTTCTGCTTCTCCCTCCCTCTGTGCATCTGCCTGGACATGGTCCCTTGGTCCACCCAACGTCGGATATCCGTCAGCCCTGTCTTATCCAGACAAGATCCTTATCCCGGTGAAAATGCAAATGCTACCTCTCTGCAGTAGTTGCAGGGGACATGTCTGCCGTGTGCTTTGTGTGGGGTTGGCTTGGGTCTTTGTTGGAAAGCAGCTGCTCTCTTAAAAGAAAATGTGCAAGTGAAAAACATTTTTTTTCAACATCTGAGTGAAGGGAAGAGAAAATTGATATCTGGGTAGAATTCTCCACCTATCACCGACCTGAAGCCCCTGGCCAGCCCAACCTTCTTCACTGATATCCAGAAAGTTCACAAAGGACAGTCTATGCTAAAGAAAATGCTATCATTATCATTATTATTATTATTATTATTATCTATAAAAGGGGAATAATAGGAACATCTACCTCCCAGATGTGTGGTCAAGATTACATGAGATAATATTTAAAAATTGCTTTGCAAACCTTAAGGCCCTAGATAAACGCTAGTTGCCATTATTACCTCATTCCAGTCGCCTGACCTACAGCTGCTCCATTGCTGGTCGCTTGAATAGCACCGTTCTTTTCTTCTTCCTTTCCTTTCCCTCCCTTTGCTTTCCTTTCCTTATTTAAACAGCAATTGATTCTATTTTGGCTGGACGCTGAGCATCTTCCCCTCCCAGACTGATTTTCTTTTTGGACTAGGTAAAAGAGGTCATTTTTTCCTCATTTTTTTAACCTAACCTTAATCACTGAATGGGCATCGCCTCAGTCAAATTAAGACCTGTTAAAGACTTTGACTTAAAAAAAGCCAAGGTCTCCCACTGACTGCATCCAGGGCCATCTCCAGTCATCTTGATTCCTATCTGGCCACTGGACCCAGAGGATTCCGGAGGAGAAAGTGAGGCTGGGGACTCAGCACAGTACTCCTTCCTCAAATCCAATTCACGGGCTTGTCACGGCATCACGAAGGACAAACAACAGCAACGATAACCCAACCCTTTTTCTGACATTCTCACTTTGATGAAGATAAACTGAAGGAAGCCATGGCTCCAAGTGGGGAAAAAACCAAGCCCATTATTGAAGACATACTAATATTGTAGACATTGATAGTAGAGGGAAATGAACTCTAAGAAAATACACATAGTGACACTTTCCCATAACAGAAACATGGCCAATGCAAGATGTGAGGCTCATCCGGCATCTGCCCACAGCACATTCTTTCACTGATTTGTTCCATAGGAAAGTGAGAAACTACACCCAAAAAAACCCAGAAAGCAGGATGTGATGATCTCATAACTAAAAGGATAGAAAACAACGTGGAAAAACACACATTGCAAAATAGGGTGGTAGGTGCTTGTGTTTACTTTGGTTTTCAGTGGTAAGGAAAGATTAACTTAGACAACAGTTGAAATCAGCCCTTAGTTCTTCCAAGCCACCAAGTTACCCTGTAGGAAGTGTTGGTTTCCCTGAACTGAATGGTATGCAATACAATCTCTCTCTGAGGTTTAGACAAGCCTGCACAGACTAGTGGTATTCCCTGGGTTCCAGTTGCATCTCTTCTCCCTGGCTTGCACTGAAGAAAAGGGAAGAAGGGGTTCTCCCACTAAGTTTTTATTTCATTCCCTGCAAAAAAAAGGCTAAAAGAGTCGAGATTGTTCTGTTAGCCCTAGCCAAGTGTTTCACGTTGTTCCCTGGGTGTATTTCTGGCAGCTTTGGAAGTTATGACTACAGACAGGAAGGTCCCATTTCCCTAAACTCCCAAACTGACAGCATTTGCTAATTTATTATAGTGTATATGATAACCTCAGTAAAGAAAGGAAGCTAAAACCACAAATTGTGCCAGTGTGGGAGAGATCCAATTCAATTGCCATAAAAAAACAATGAGTATGCAGAATTCAGAGAAACAAGAGAAGACTAACCCTAACCCTAATGCCTTCAAACATCCCCCCCCAAAGAGGTCATCGTTAAGAAGGATGCCCCCAAAATACAGAGAGCGGCACTTTTTTCCTGGGGAAAAAAATAGATGCCTTGATTGGGGAATAACTAAACAAATTGTAGTCCATGAATGTAATGGGATATTTCTGTACCATAAGAAAAGATAAGTGAGGAATACAGAGAAGCATGGAAAGTTGTACATGTACTGATGCAGAGTGATGTAAACACACCAGCAGAATATCATATATATTCACCACCGTGGAAGAAGGGAAAGGACAATCACTACAAAACAAATGTGCAGAGGGGGGAGGTCAATGAAGATTCTCAACAATTAAGAACTCAGATGGTCACTAACTTCAACTTTGTAAACAAAGACCACATTAAATGGCAATAAATACAACGGACCAAGTTGGTACTGGTTTGTTCAAATCAAAGCACATGCCCTTCCTTTCTTGTAACAAATGGTAAGTTAGACCAGTCTGTTTGCACGTTCTATTAGTTGTCAGTCTCTCTCTAATACTGTTGAGGATTGAGGGCTTAGGGGTAGGTGTTGATGTACTTGGTTGGTCTTTTCATTGTGTGGCATCAAAACAAAATGTGTCAGCCATATAAATACAGGACAATTCAGTACGTGCTTCCTGAGAACCTTCTTCATGCCCAGAATATGGCAGTTTCTGGAACCTGGTTCCTTCCACCAGCCCAGACATGTTTCCCCCAGAAGGCTATTAAAACTCAGTTAACCGCATTCATTACCCTCCACCAAAGAGATTGTGATTGGGGATAACTCAAAGACAACTCCCATGCACAATGATCCAGAAGAAAGCCCAACCATCCTGCACACCAATCAAAGACATGCTCTGTCAGCTGGCTTCCTTTCCAAATGGCACCGATACCTGGGATTATTATCTCCTGTTTGCCGCCCTCGCTTCATTATGGTCTGGCTGCCACTTGGACTATGAACATGAAAGAACTACAAAGTTTCCAGGCAGAGTCATGGATCCTCAGACCAAGGCCGCCTCTGGAGTCCTCCTGGGCTTCTGCTTGACAGGGTCGGTGAGGAGGTACCGCATGGACCAGCACTTGTTCAGTTGTTAAGATTTTGTTGTTACTACTGTTTTCTTCTCTCTGACTCTCTCTCTCTCTCTCTCTCTCTCTCTCTCTCTCTCTATCTATCTATCTATCTATCTATCTCTCTGTCTCTGTCTCTCTCTCTCTTTCCCATGTCTCTCTGTTTCTGTCTCTCTCTCCCTCCCCCCTCCCTCTCTCTCCCTCTGTCTGTCTCTGACTCTATCTCTCCCTCTGTCTCTGTCTCTCTCTCTGTCTCTCTCTCTCTGTCTCTCTCTCTCTCTCTCTCTCGCTCTCGCTCTCGCTCTCGCTCTCGCTCTCTCTCTCTGTATTAAATCATAGAAACTGCAGAACATGCCCTGGTTTCCTTAGCTACAGCTGCTGGACAGTAGTGTTGACAGCCAATTGGCTGCTGAACACAGAGACAAACCCTGTATCACTCTCTCTCACGAGAACCTATAAACCAAACCAAACAACAGAAGAAATAAGGGATGCCATACTGAAGAGAATTCTCTGTTTCTGATTCTGCTCAAAGTGAGGAAATAGTCAATTCCTTGGAGTTGCTCAAGATGAAGAGATTCCTGTCAAAATCATCCACCTTTAACTCTCTTGGCCTCATAAAATGAGACATGACCTTCAAGCATTAATGCTCAGACAATACAACATTTGTGCATTATTTAATTAGCTTATTGCTTTTGTTAATATACATTCCTGTGGTTAGACCACTTTCCACTTGGATTAGAAAAAGGCTACATAAGCCTTAGTGTTTTTGTTGGTTTTGATTTTGGGTTGGGTTTTGGTTTTGGTTTGTTGGGGTTTTTTTTTTTTTTTTTTGGCAGATGAGTTTAACCTTTTTCTCTTCAACAACCATCCAAAATATTTGCATTTTTTAAAACTTTGAGATCTTTTAATGCTATTGTTCCTTGGGCTATCTCTCAAAGGTACCTATTCTTAAGTCCTGAAAAATCATCCCAACAACAAGGCTTTGTGCTCACATTTGGCAAAGGCAAGAGGCTTTTGGTTAAAGGAAAAAGAATGTGAGGGATCACAGCAAATGACCTCTGCCACTTTGTCCTATCAAATCCCTATTGTAAGGTGATTTGTCCAATTGAGAAGCAATTTCCTGACAGCACAAACAGAACTGTAAAGGTGATTCAATAAATCACGCAGCTGTTGATTCTATAGAGGTTCCCTCCTCATTTGTACAAGAGAGAGACAATGCAGATGAGAACCCTTCTCTGAGTTACCACTCACAGCCCTCTGGAGACAGCCTGGCCAGACAGGCAACTATCAGCATCCGTTTTTAATAAATGTCCCCACAATGTACAAGACATTGTCTTAACTGGAGATGGGGCTATAAAAATAAAAAATGAAATCATCTCTACCTCAGGGAACTTGCATTTTATGGGGAGAAACTGCAGAGTTCATATAGAATGAAGGAAAGAATGAAAAGCATTTATTAAACCTTTATAATATAGCAAGTAAATAAAAGTGGAATAAAAAAAAGAGAAACAAAAAACCAAAGAATCAAGACTGCTCCTGTTCTCAGGCAGTTAAGACTCTGATTGAGGAAGACAACACAAAAGAGTTTAGCCGCAAAGGCAGATGGCAAGACCCAACAGAGCAGGTGACAATGTCGTCAGGGCAGATGGCAAAGCCCAGAGAACTTGAGGACACAGCATTAAGACATATGGGAAGGACTGGTGGTCCTCTGTCTCACTGGGTAATTCTCAGTTGTGGATTCCCAATTCATGCAAATGCTGGGAAAAACCATGTTGGCACACCTGCTGGCTGTTCTTCCTAGCGGGCTGCCCATAGGGTCTGAGTGGCACTGGGTGAAGCAATGTGATGTTTTTGTTTTCTAAGAAGACCATGATGTCAGGGAGGTGATGCCATGACAACCACTAGATCTGGATTTGAGTGAGGGGAGACTGTGCTAAGTCACCAGCCTCACTTTCTCCTCTGGAGACATCTGGGTCCAGTGGCCAGATATAGATTGGGACGACTGAAAATGGTCCTGGTTGGAGATATAATTTCCTAGGTGAGGACATTCCATCCATGAAAGGAGATGGAAATCTTTCTTATGACTCTGGCAGGTAATTTTTTTAAGACCAACTATGGTTACAAAAGTGTTCTCAAGCTATAGTCAAGGGAGTGATAAAACTCAATAAATATGACTAATCTCTTCTTCCAACAATCAAACAGTCTATCACTGGCTAGGACACAAAACTTTTCTACCTTGGAAGGATTTGCCAGAGCCTACGTTCCATTGGCATAGCCTCTGAAAACCTTGAATCACCTCCACCACAAAACAAGATCTCTGAGCAGTTTTTAAGTGGAAGAAAACAAACCCTACAAAATTATTCTTTTTAAAACGTATTCTACAACTCACGCTTCTAAACAATTAAGATTAACCTTTTTCTAATGAATACATTTGATTAAGGAGTTTTTTTTTCATCTTTATGCAAAGAGAACAAAATGCAAACATACTGATTTGCTATTGTCATATTTTACAAGCTAAATATAATGGGGGTAGTTTTATATAGAAAAAGACTAGATTTCTTCTGGTGATTTAGACAGTTCTTACTTGAATTATGAAAGCTTCAGATGAGAAAAACCCAAGTCTGTCCAGGATTTTGGTGACCATTGAGGCCTATAATAATACTAACATGTCAGAAATTAAAGGTAGAAACTAATTAAATGTTTAATCTTGGTCTTGTGATTGAAACAAACTTTCAGTAGTTTCATTCTTACTCAATATTTGTTTCAGTGTCAATGAGGGCAATTTTCAAACTAGTCATTTGGAGGATTGATTCATTATTGCTTTTTAATGCTGAACTAAAGGATTAGACATGAAAACTCAGACATTTAAATAAAATGAAATTGATTGACTTGATATGACACAATGATTTTAAAAACCCTTGTTTGAAAATATGTATTTCCCACACATTATGGCATAAACCTGCCATTCCTATGAGATTTTTAGATTAGGAGTGCATAGATAGTTATCAGAAAATTCATACTGTTGCCGCAATGGGTGGAAGGTTCTTGCAGTGCTGGTTCATTATCCATGGGGACAATCTAACAAAGCATCAGTTTATTAGGTTTTGCTTTTAAATAGCAACTTAATAGCAATTATAAAACTTGACATCTCTCAGGGTTAAATTGGTAAAAGATGCTGTTGTTATAGGTCAATCCTTTTCTTCCCTCCATTATCTTCCATTTTTACCAACTTCATTGAGAACTGTCTTCTTATTTGCTTAAAATTTTGTACTGTGGTCAAATTAATTTTGAAGTGAGAGTTAACCTTCATGTTCCAAAACATGTCCCATATTAAAACATTATATGGCTTAGTTTTTTTCTTAAAAATAAAAGCTATCCAGAAATGTCAAAAAAAAGAAAGAAGAAAGAAAGAAAGAAAGAAAGAAAGAGAGAGAGAGAGAGAGAGAGAGAGAGAGAGAGAGAGAGAGAGAGGGAGGGAGGGAGGGAGGGAGGGAGGGAGGGAAGGAAGGAAGGAAGGAAGGAAGGAAGGAAGGAAGGAAGGAAGGAAGGAAGGAAGGAAGGAAGGAAGGGAGAGAGGGAGGGAGGGAAGGAGGGAGGGAAGGGAGGGAGGGAGGAAGAAAACGGTCCTGGAATGCAAGACAATCAGGGTTAAGTGACTTGCCCAAGGACAAGTGTCAAGTGTCTGAAGCTGAATTTGAACCCAAGTCCTAGGACTGCTGCTCTATCCTCTGTGACACAGGGTGGGAGAACAATGAAGGAAAGGAAAGACAAGCCTCTCCTGCTAACTGTTCTTCCTGGCCAGGGCATCTGGGTGGTCAGAAGGCTATTGGGGAAAGAGCCTCTCCCCCTTCCTCTTCATTCAAGCTGATGGATAAAGCACCGGCCCTGGAGTCAGGAGTATCTGGGTTCAAATCTGGTTTCAGACACTTAATAATGACCTAGCTGCGTGGCCTTGGGCAAGCCACTTAACCCCGTTTGCCTTGAAAAAAAATAAATAAATAAATAAACTTCATTCAAGAGTTAGCACTTGGGACAGCTAGGTGGCACAGTAGATAGAGTGCTGGCCCTGGAGTCAGGAGGACCTGGGTTCAAATGTGACTTCAGATACTTAATAATTACCTAGCTGTGTCTTGGGCAAGTCACTTAATTCTATTGCCTAGCCAAAAAAAAAACAAAAAAAATAGAGTTAGCACTTAAATGATGCCAGGGATGGCTGATTGTCCTAGATATGAAGGAAAGTCCATACCAAGGTCATCTACAAGGGATGCACACACAAGCCAAATGTGCCACCCACCATGCATACCCCCATTCAAAAGAATAGGTAGAGCTGAAGAGAAAGAAGAAGGAGCTAAAAGAAAAACAGGGAAGGCTCCTCATGGATCCAGGGCTTTCTCCCCTAGCCTGTGCCTCCTCCTACAGGGTTTTATAAACAATGAGCTATTGATTTAGCAGCAGCTGCCAGCCCACTCCAGCACTGGGGGTTCTTCAAGACCAATGCAAGACAGCTAGAAGCTGGGGAGTGGGCAGCATTGCCAATTAGAGCCAATTGTAGGGACCAGCCAGAGCTATGGTGTAGGTGAAAGCCTAGCACACCCCTCAAGAACGGTCACCATTGCTTTCAATGAGTCACTATCATGAGAGAAGCAGAAGGGTTAATCTGGAAGAGACAGAGCCACCTGCGCCCTTCACCCCATGGTACTGAAGGTGCCAGGAACTGGGCTCCAAATATGGACAGTGGAGAGTCTTGGGGCGCTGTGACCCTCCTATGTCCCTATTATTTGCCAGACACTGTATTAGATGTTGGAGAATGTAAAGACCAAAAATGAAATCGGTGTTGCTCCTTTCCTGTTAGTGGCCATTTTTTTCTTCTAAATAAATTGTCCTTTTTGGCACCATTTGATGCTGAAAAGCACCATCCACACAGATCAGCTCTAGCTGACAAGATTCAGAGGGAAAACGTGGGTTCGTGAGCAATGCTTCTGAGGGCCCAGGCTAGGCCTTGGGGACTTTATGTAATACTGAGGGACAGCCTATAGATTAGATCTCGATATAACCATCTGACTGACCTAGGTTATTGAGAAGCCAGACAGAACCTCCTTCCCCTAGAAGCTGGGCATCTTAGCCCCTTGTTGGTTCTCTGATATCCTGGTAGAATTTCTTCTGTCCTTTTTCCCTTGAGGGATGCATGCCTGGTGAGGACTGATATTAGCCATTCTGCTGGCCAAGAGTCTGGAAAGTGAGCCCCACATAAAAAGAAAAGAGAAATGGGGAATTGGGAGAACAAGGGAAGCCAAGATTAGCTTCAGTTCCTCCTGGCCCAGACCTGTACAAGACTAGGAGGCTTTTGTCTTCCTCTCTGGCAGCCACCATGAGACCAAGGACAGTCGAGGCTGGGGAAAGGTCTTTGGTCCATCACAGGCCTGGTCTGAGTGATGTCCTGGGGAACTGGGGACGCTGGAAGGAGCAATCCCTATTTTCTATTATTTGGGAAAGCCACAGTGTAAAGTCCTGTCCATCTCCGTACTTAGTCTTGGCCAGGCAACCGTGGTCCTCACCTAAACAGCAGGATTCAAGGAGAGAGAAGATATCTTCTGGGTTGCCTCTCTTTCCCTAGTGCTGTATCTGGGGGGCCGAAGAAGGAAGAAATAGACTCCAACCTGAGAGGGGAATTTGGAACTGTCAGTCAATAAACATTTATTAAGAGTTTATTAGAGGGGCGGCTAGGTGGTGCAGTGGATAGAGCACCAGCCCTGGAGTCAGGAGGACCTGAGTTCAAATCCAACCTCAGATATTTAATCACCTAGCCGTGTGACCTTGGGCAAGTCACTTAACCCATTGCCTTGCAAAAACTAAAAAAAGTTTTTTATATATGAGACACACATTGTGAACGTAAAGAAATGCAAAAGACAGTCCCAGCCTAATGGGGAGACAACAAGTAAGTATATGTATAAACAAGATCAGGATAAATTAGAAATAATCAAAAGAGGAAAGGCAGTAAAATTAAGAGGTTTTCAAAAGGACTTCTTAAGGAAGGTGAGATTTTAATTGGGGCAGGAAGAGAATGAAAGGGTTTGCTTTTTAATTTTGCATTAGCTCTTCCCATGTTTTTATCTCATCTTACTAGCCTGCAGCTCAATTTGACCTTGAGTAGGGATGAGGAGCAAAAAGCAAAATGCTGAGTATGGAAATTTGGAGTCATGACCAATAGGTGGGGCGAGAACCGAATAAGCACTGTCTCTATGCCTAGCAAAAGGCATGGGGGTGGGGATCAGGAAGGACCTGGGGGATTGACAGCTCTCAGTCCAATGACCACCAGGAGATAGTCACCACACTGTGGCACTGGATAATTTGAAGAACAAGACGTGAAGATAATGGTTTTGGGGTTTGCATAGGATGCATTGTGGAGGCAGGGAGATGTATGATGATGACCTTAGGGATTCCCTTATTCTCTGGGGCTGTGATTGCTGAATATTTATTCATGATAAGCACTGTTGGAATTATTTCCCATCAAAAGTAGCTTTTCTCCAGTAGAACAATCAAGGAAAATTACTGGTTTTATAAACCAAAATAGGCAATATGCCCCTCTCCCCCAGAAAACAGGAAAAAACATCCCCATCTCTGTGAAAAGTGGGAAAGACTTGTCTGTCTGTGCTTACAATAATAAAAGAAGACCTAGAAGCTGTCGTCACCATTCTTTTAAGAATTTAGCAAAACATGGCTAAGGGAATCTCTAAACCAAAAACTGGAGTTAATTGGCATTTGCTAAGAAGAAGACTTGAAGGAAAGGGCCAGTCGCTGTCATCCAGTCCCCTTGAGGTCCTTTGGATGAACATGAGAAGAGAAGATCAAGAAAAATGAACTCTCTAAGAGGCTGGCAAATCAAAGTGTGCGCCGGTGTCCCCAAGGAGTCGCTGATGCAAGAAGGGTAAAGATGTGAGCCCCTGGCATCTTGTCCAGGAAGCTTCTCCCTAGAGTCCACACCCCTCAGCTGCTTCTATTTCATTAATGATGTGAGCTTGGGTGCAACATGATCTGCAAGAAAAGAGTCGACTTCGTAACCAAGAGATGGAGCTATCCTTTTGGGTGCAAATCACTTGACACTAGGCATCCTTTCGAAATGCCCTGGTTGAGTCAGACCAAGGCAGGAGAAAAGAAAACCCTTCCCCCAACTTCTAGCAAAATCTGGCTCTGGTAATCAGGGAAACCCAGAGAGAGAGAGAGGCCAAGTATGGACTGGCTTCTCCATGGCACTTGTTTTGTACCTCCCCCTCACTCAACAGTTTGGCTTTCCTTCGGCCTGCATTAGAATGTGACCCCGCGCCAGGCCCGCTCTGCTCTGGGTGTAATGACTCTTCATCAAAACATGAAACCAGGGGCTTGCTCTAGCTAACATTTATCCATCTTAATTAAAAGTGAAAATCAGAAAGCCCACACTGTTGGCAAGCAAGTCACAGAATGAGGCCAATGGGGTAACACTGGGCCAGAGTCGACTAGCAGGCGGGAGATGGAAAGAAGGGAGTGATGGGAGGAAAAGAAAGGAAGAAAAAGGTTAAAAAAAAGAGATCCAAGGGAATGTGATAGAAAGGGGATTACTATGATGCTCTGATCAACGAGGGCTTTAACAATAAAACTTTTTTTTAACAAAGTTGGCCTTGGTTCCAAGGAGAATTGGGGGGAATTCTGGCCTCCTCAAGGCTTAATCAGTGGCGATGAGAAATGTGGAATGCAATTCATTTCAATGAAATAAATTAAACTGGAAACATCCAGTGCTAAAGGTGTTGACAATATGAAACCAAAAGTGAAATAATTCCTGCACTGTAGTAGGAGAAAGTCATGGTGGAGATGCCCAGGTCTATATCGAGAATAAGCCAATATTCCTAGGGTTCTAAAGACCAGATCACCTAGAAGTAGCTACATGCAGTCGTAGGAAAGGAGGGAGCATCCAGACGTGCCAGGAGGGGTCTCAACCTGTGGCATCGGCTACGAGGGTGGCTCATGTTTCCACAGGGTTCCATGCTTCATTCAAAACCAATCCAGTGAGGTGGGCCATACAAATATTCCCATTTTGCAGATGAAAAGGCTGAGGCTCAGATTAGTTAAATGACCTACCCACAGTGACACAGCTAGTATTCAATCAGTCAGTATGCACTGATGAAATATTTGTACAGTGTGTATTCGGTATGGGGCTGGGGGCTAAGGATACAAAAATGGAACAGTCCAGCCATTCTACGGATAGGATTCCGAGTCCAGCTTCTTCTGACCCCAGTACCAGCTGCATCTGGAATATTCCCTGTAATGGTAAACCAGATGAAAAAGAATTACACAGATGATTTTCCTCACCAGCATTAATATGGAGAGAATCTTATAAAGGAGATTATTTCTACTCCCAAGAACATGATTGACCATATGATTAAAAAAAAGCTTTCTCCTTTTTCCCCCATGCATGTTTCCCCATATAAAACTTGCAGCTGTGAATTTTGTGAGGGGCAGATCCCCGTTTCATTAGGGACGGGCCAGGAGGGAATCTGAACTCTGACTGTGGCCAACTGAATAAAAAGAATTTTTTTTTCCTATTGTATCACATACTTTTGTGAGGAAATGGAACAAATAGTTAACAATTCACCCAAGACCTCAGGGGCCTGCCAAGCTACCTGCTCAAATTATTCTGCATGGGGGGCCTAGGTCGACTCCTCGGCTTTGGGGCAGTTTGTAATTCCCGTTCCGCAGTCTGCCCAGGGTGAGCTTTTCTCTTTTTTTCTCCCCTCTCACATGCCCAGACCCACAGATGAAGGCTTCCTGGCAGAGAAGGTCTCCCTCTGTGAGTCATACTTTCCTACCTGGAACGCTGCAGGGGGTATGACAGGTAGAGACATTACTGGACTTTTGCATTTAAAGAATTCATCAAAATTCCTCATTGGTTTGGGCGCTCTATGAAGTGTATAACCTTGACGCTTTCTCACCCCCTGCTCTGTTTTCTCTCCTTGTTTAGCCAAACAGGCCCCACGCAAACCAGTCTTTGAAAGCATGCAATTAAGACTTTACTGCTGGAACCAGGCAGTTTGCTGGCCCCAGAATTTCATAACAGGGAAATAAACAATACACAACAATGAGAAGCATTTCGCTGGCCTTATATTAGCCTTTGGGTCACTCATATTAATGACTGACCATTTTAACTCTGGGCAGGCGATCTGGAGAGGACAAAAAGGTCGACACTGCCTTTTGCCAAATTGACAAATTAATAAAATCAGATTCTCCCATCGTCGCCTAGCGTGATCTGTTCACAACACCAAACATGCTCTCACAAAGAAAAGGATAAAAATTATTCCTCTCGGTCTTAGAAGGGAGACCCAAGTACAATGAGAGCAAAGGAAATTACTTTGAAGAGACGGATCCTGAATAGTCAGTTACTAGTCAACAAGACTTGATTTATTAAGTGTTTTCTGTATGACAAATCCTGAGCTAATTTCTAAGGAGACAAGAAAGATGGGAGGAACCAAAAACCAACATCAACAACAGCAAACCAAACAAACAAAATCTTTTGGGTACAGTACATTCTAATGGAGAACACTATATATATATATATATATATATATATATATATTTCTGGGATTATAGAAATATCAAGATCTATACAGAGAATATGTTGGTAATCTGAAAAAAAGAAGTCTTAGATCAGCTCAGTTTCAGGAAGAAATTCTTAATAATTAGAGCTGATCCAAAGAGGCCTGTGAGTTATTGAGTTTTTCTATCACTAGAGATGGAAAGAGGGAAGGAAGAAGAGAAGCAAAGGAGGAAAGGAGGGAAGGAGGGAAAGAAAGAAGAAAGGCAGAATAGTAGAAAAGAAAAGAGAAAGACAGAGACAGAGACAGAGAGGAGAAGAAGAAAAGGAAAGATACAATGAAGGAAGGAAGGAAGGAAGGAAGGAAGGAAGGAAGGAAGGAAGGAAGGAAGGAAGGAAGGAAAGGAAGGAAGGAAGGAAGGAAGGAAGGAAGGAAGGAAGGAAGGAAGGAAGGAAGGAAGGAAGGAAGGAAAGGAAGGAAGGAAGGAAGGAAGGAAGGAAGGAAGGAAGGAAGGAAGGAAGGAAAAAGGGAAGGGAAGGAGGGTGAATGGAAAGAAGGATAGGATAAGCAGATCAGTGATTTGCCATAGTCCCAGAATAGTAAGTATCTAAGGTGGGATCATGAACTGGTTCTCTGACCTCAGAGTTAAGCCTCCTTCCCTGTACAACTGCAATTTTGTTTTTTGTTGAGACATAGCTAGCTGGTACCATGGATAGAACACTAGAGCTCCATGTCCGCAGTCAAGCTGAAAGACCCTGAGCAAGTCACTTGTCCTCAATTTTGCCATCTGTAAAAATAATAATAATGATGATGATGATGATGATGATGATGATACTATAGCTTTTACTTCCCAAGGCTGTTCTGAAGAGCAAATGAGATAATATTTATAAAGTACTTTAGCATATCTTAAAACTATACTAATATTCTTCTAGCCTCTGGCCTTCTGAATTTGATTCAACTTGGCCCACTGCCTTTCCACTGGATATTTTCCTGAATTTAGAAGGCTGTTTAGCATAAAGTTTCCTCTGTGAGAGTTTAAACTTCTTATACTATAATCTGAGCCACAGTCAAGGGGCCAACTCCATCTAAATGTAAGATTCTGTAAACTTATTAAACAGTCACCATTTGGTTTCATTGTCACCAGATCATTTAGCTGTTAGTAGAGTCTGATGCAGTTAGCCATTTCCTGGCTCTCCCTTCAGGAGAAGAATTTTTCTTACAAGGGAAATGTCATCTTTCCTCCTAACCCATTCCATCAGATGGGCAGCACTTGGTGATATGGGACCTTATGTAATGCTTATTTCTTGAGTTCATGAAGCAAATGTTATTTTTTATGCCTCAGATCTTCCTAGGGTGTGAAATTATTATAATTCCTTAAATTAGTTTGTTTTCTGGATCTCCATGGTTTCTCAGCAATGTTAAGGAAATACCAAAAGTGTATGGTGAAGAAGGAATGTTGGTTTTAGTTGGCAAAGAAAGCTCCTTCAATTATTTAATGATGTAAAATAACTGGAATCGCATGTCAAACTAGCTGATTACTTCCTTAGTTTATTTTTTCTAATTTATTTTGTTTTAAGTCTTTTCATTGTGCTAATCTCTTCTGGCTGCGTTTTATTATCTTAGTCTAGAAAGTGGTTCAGGGAATGAGAACAACCAGTAGAATCAAAGAAAGTTGATAACAGATGTTGACATTTGTGCACAAAGATCAACACTCCAAAATGCCTAAATACTAAATCACAGTAAGTCTGAATTACTACAGTTTCAAACAAAACCCCCAATTCTGAAGGTATTTTATAGACATTTCCATCCTTGGGAATCAATTAATGAGCATTTATTAAGCATCAATTAAGCATTTTTTATTGGTGTGCCCTTATGCTATGTGCTGGGGAATACAAAGACAAAAGTGAAATGATCCCCTGCTTTCAAGGACCTGATGTTCTATCAGAAGACTATATGGAATGAATGGATATGTCTTTATACACATATATCTATATGGACAGACATATTTACAGGTAACATAATCTCTACCTCATATCTCTTATATGGGCATGAGGTTACCAACTCACTCTCTGTGCTCCCTTACTCCCACCCTTTTCAAAATGGTAGATGTATGTTCCCAAAGAAATACAACAATCTTTAGTTTTGTATCATAGCTTTAGTTTTGGATCAAGCCTCTGCTGATGTAGTTTCATTTACAAAAATTAGTCACTCATAATGACATTACGTTTAGACCTTAAACAAAATCATTTGCTTAGCAATAAAGCAAAAGAAATAAGCAACGCCACATGTGCCTACATATTAAAGCCTATGTCATAATAATATATACAAAACAATCTACACAAAAACCTGGATCTTACTCTTCCACAAATTCAAACAGTATCTATAAAGAAGAGTGGGAAAGTGCGTATTCCCCAGATACCTGACACCTGTAGCACTCTTCCCAGGAGATATTAATTCCATATTGCTAGAACAGAAAAGCTACAGGATGGTTGGATATCTTCAGCTCTCTGACCATTCTGACTGCAAATATGGGGCCAGGAGCCAACAATTCTTTGACTAAGATGCCCTAAAGGGAAAAAAGAGAAAGAAGGAGTGGGGCAGAAATTCTCAGGAATATGATCTGAAGTGCCACAGAGAGCCTAGAGATCCATACTGCTTTGACAAATACGAGTAGAAAAAATTTGGAGACTAACCCTAACTCAAAATATCTGATCAGAGACTGAGTCTGGAGATGTCAATAAATAGAAAAAGCTTAAATTCTATGAAGAATTATCATGGGCCTAAAAATGTCCAAGAAATAAATCCAAAAGAAAAGAATAATTTCATTTAACTACAAACAGAAGTTTAGAGAGAGAAAAATGACTTGCCTTCAAGTACTATCTGGAAAAAATAATACAAGAGGGAAGAAATTATAAATGAAATAAGAACTGAGGAAGAAAGATTTAAAAGTGGAAAAATAGCTTAGGCCAGAAGGTGGAAAACATTATTCAAGAAATTACCTCCTTGAAATTAGAATGGAGTAAATAGAACTTAGTAACTCCATGAGACAATAAGAAATATTAAAGCAAAATTTTAAAAATAAAAATTAGAAGACCATGTAAGGTATTTACTATAAGTAAACAAGTGACCTGGGAAGCAGTATGATTGCTGTTTAGTCATTTCAGTTTGTGTCTGATTCTTCATGACTCAATTTGAAATTTTCTTAGTAAAGATATTGAAATGATTTGCCTTTTCCTTCTCTAGAGGAGTAAACTGAGGTAAACAGGGTTAACCAACTCACCCAAGGTCACATAGCTAGTAATTGTCTGAGATCAACTTTGAACTAACTTCTCACTCCAGGCTTGGCATTTTATTCACTGCACTATCTAACTTACCCAACTTGAAAACAGATTATGGAAAAATAATTTAAGAATCATTAGAGTCGGGGCGGCTAGGTGGCACAGTGGATAGAGCACTGGCCCTGGAGTCAAGAGTACCTGAGTTCAAATCCAGCCTCAGACACTTAATAAACTGCCTAGCTGTGTGACCTTGGGCAAGACACTTAACCCCATTGCCTTGCAAAAACCTAAAAAAAAAAATTTTAAAAAAAGAATCATTTGAGTCCCTGTGAAACCATGACCAAACCAAAAAACTTAGATACTGTATTTCAATAAGCCATAAAAGATGATTTATTCTAAGATCTATCAGAACCAGAAGGCAAAGTGAAAATAAAAGGAAACCTCAAAATGAAACTTCCAGGAATGACATAACTAAAATCCATACTTTCCAGGTCAAAGAAAAAAATGGTACATGAAGTCAGAATGAAAGAATTCAAGGACCAAAGAACTAAAGAACTAACCAGCTACAGTCAGGTTAACAAGATTATGCTTTAACTTCCATAAAGGCACAAAAATCTTGGAATACACTATTCTAAAAGTACAATGACATTTAACAAAAGAGGCTTTTAAGCATTCCTGATGAACAAGACAAAGCTGGGCAGAAACTTTTAAATATAAACATAGGTGTTAAGAGAAAAACTAGAAAAATAAAATTTGTCAATTGGAAACAGTTAAAAAATGATGAAGTAATTACATACTAATAAGAGGAGAAAAGACAATTATCTAGAATCTAGATATCTTTAAGGGTCATAAGAGGCAGTTAAATAAGACCAAGGTCTGAGTGATATTGTTCTCTTTTGATGTTCTTAAGCAAATAAAGAAAATCGAGAGAAAAATAATACACTGGGGAAGAAATGGGGAATGAGACTGTAACAATATTTCTCATAATTAGATTGTATGACCATATGCTATCATGGAAAAAAGGTGGGGAGAACCAGGCAACATAAGAGTTTTGTTCTTATTTCAACCAAATAAAGTTAAATACATACACATGCACAAAAATTTGTCTAAAAACATGTAATATAAAACCAGATATAAAAACAGGTAGGGAAAGGGAAAGTTGGAAGTAGGGATAGGGGTTTAAATGAGTATAGAGTCAGAGAGGAAATAGTCACAAGCAAAAACAAACTTTGGAAAGTGGGTCAAAAAGTGGAGATTAAGAGCAAGGAAAAAAAGGCAAGAACTAATTATCACAATCTGAGTGAGGCGGGGAAAGAGATCTGGAATTGAGGTAGAACCTTTCAGTTATGGATCACTAGAATTTATCACATTCCTTCCCTTTCACCACCATCTTCTTCTTTGTAAAAAGGGGAGAGGAGAGGGGAAAAAAGTAGAAAATGGTTTGATAAAGAGTAATACACAATAAGCATAACCATGAATGTAAATGAAATGAAGTAAACCACAAAACAAAAAAGAATGGCATAATAAATTAGAAAAGAGAATTCAAGAATATTTTAAACAACTTCAAACAAACACATTTTAAACAAAAATTCACAGTTAAAATAATGAACTAGAGCAGAACTTGTCTTACTTTAGATAAAATCAAAAGTGCCAGAGCAGTACTTAGACAAATGACAATTTAAAATATGCATGATTAAAAAAAATAATAGGGAAGCATGATGCTTAAAGGCACCACAACCAGTAAAATATCAGTACTTAGTTTTTGTAACAAATAGAATATCATACTTAAGGGAGAAGTTCATCAAATTGAAGGCAGATATATAAAATAAAACTATAAAAATTGGAGACTGATCTCAAGCTATACTTTTCAGACATAGACAGATCTAACAAAAGGATAAACAAGAAAGAAATTAAGGATTATAAAAGATTTTTTTAAAAGTATATTTTTAGAATGTAGTTTGTTGTTTATCCTTCATTTTCTCAAAGGATCAGTGATATCATAGATGATTTCTTAAGTTGTGAGTGAACTGGATTTAAATGAGATAAAATTGCACAGTCATCCATCAGTCTCACTCTCTTCCAATCATTGAAGTCCAATTACTGAAGGGGGATATTTAAAAAATATTGATATTTCTCAACTCTGAATGGCACCTTTACAAAAACTAACCATATACTAGAGGATAAAATTACATAAACAAATGCAGAAAAGTAGACATATCAAATATACTTTAATGACCATAAAACAATAAAATAAGTGTACACAAAGACCAGTACTCAAAATTAAATTATGGCTAAATAATTCAATCCTTAAGAATTGATAGCTCGGGGCAGCTAGGTAGAGCAGTGGATAGAGCACTGGCCCTGGAGTCAGGAGTACCTGAGTTCAAATCCGGCCTCAGACGCTTAATAATTACCTAGCTGTGTGGCCTTGGGAAGCCACTTAAACCCATTGCCTTGCAAAAACCTAAAAAAAAATTTTTTTTAAATTTTAAAAATTGATAGCTCAAAAACACAATCACAGCAATAAAAAAAATTAACAAAAACAAAACTTTCAGAATGCATCTAAAATAATTTTTTAGGAAAAATTTTATATCTCCAAACACTTTCATCAGCCAAAGTAAATTTGTCTCAATCAATCAATCGGAAATGCTAATAAAAGAACTAGAAAAGCAAAAAACCCTAAAACTAGAAAAACGAAAGCTAAACACCAAAGTAGAAATTCTGATAGGTAAAGAAAAGATTGAAAAAAATTAAAGAGGCAGAACATAGATTGCATAATGGAAGCAGGAATTCCCAGAAACTCCCCCAGACCATTCCAAATGCCTTAAAATTATAACTCTAACCAAATTCTAGAGCAAAGGAACTCACAGAAAGACAAATGTGAAACAATTTATGAAACAATTCCAAGACAACTTGGAAGATCCACAGGAAGGATCTGTTCCCCCAGGGTTGGAAAGAGCCACAGCTCAACCCAGCCATGCCACGCTAAAGCAAGCGAACTCCAATCTTCCAGAAACAGCCCATAGGGCACCTGAGTCCCTGAGAACACTTGGGTCTGTGGCAGCCAGGCTGGTTTACAAACATTTCAGCCCAAGGATTGCCAAGGACAATTTGGAAGGTCAGCAGAAAAACTCTACTAGAGGGAGCAGAAACTCGTGCAGATCTCAGTACAACCCTGCCCTGGAAACCAGAAGCAGGCCTGTACAATCACCTTCCAGAGCACTCAGCCAAGGATGAAAGGGGGTTGGGAGAGACTGGCCCCAACCTGCCATGGTGAAACAGGTACCCTCCTTACAGCTCCAGGGCAGAGGGGAGGCCTTATAATCAGAGCACAGATCAGAGCACAGACCAGGAAAGTAGTCAGACCTCTCATAAGACCTTGAAGGAATTGAAGTCCCTGGAAAGAGGAGTGTCCCCGCCAAAAACCTTCAAAAACTGGGGAAAGTCCTTGAATCTGGAAGCAGAGCCCTAACTTAACAAAGAGTTAAAATCAGATCATAGAGGAAAATGAGCAAATAACAGAAGAAAAAGAATCTGACCCTAAACAATTACCTTGGTCCCATGGAAGATCAAAAAACACACTCAAAATATGACAAAGTCAAAGCTTCTATATCCAAAGCCTCCAAGAAAAATGGGAATTGTATCTCTGAGCTCAAAAAAGATTTTGAAAAGAGAGTAAGGGAGATAGAGGAAAAATTGAAAAGAGAAATGAGAGTGATGTAGGAAAGTCATGAAAAAGTCAGCAGCTTGATGAAGAAAATAAAAAAAAAAAACACTGAAGAAAATAACATCTTAAAAACCAGTTTAGATAAAATGAAAAAAGCAGCCCAAAAGGCCAAAGAGGAAAAGAATGCTTTAAAAAGCAGAATTAACCAGATAGAAAATAATTCCTCCAAATGTAGAATGGACTTAAGGGAAGTTGATGACTTTGTGACAAATCAAGAAACAATAAAAAAAAGAAGAAAAAAAAAACTAGAAGAAAATATGAACTATCTCCTTGGAAAAAACCGCTGGCCTAGAAAACTTCTTATCCAGGGAGAGATAGTTTAAAACTTATTGAGATACCTGAAAGTCATGACCAGGAAAAGATCCTAAACTTCATTTTTCAAGAATTTCTCCAGGAAAATTGCCCTGATATCCTAGAAGAAGAGGATAAAATAGAAATTGAGGGAATCCACCAAATTACCCCCTAAAAGGGAACCCATAATAAAAACTCCCAGGAATATTATAGTCAAATTCCAGAACTCCCAAGTCAGAAAGAAAATATTCCAAGCAGCAAGAAACAATTCAAATATAATAGAACTACGGATAGGATCACACAGGATTTAGCAGCTTTTACATTAAGGACTCGTAGGACTTGGAATATGGTATTTCAGAAGGCAAAAGAGCTTAGATTACAACTGAGAATCAACTAACCAGCAAAATGAACGTTCTCTTTCCGGGAAAAAGATGGACATTCAATGAAATAAAGGATTTTCAAACTTTACTGTTGAAACAATGAGAGCTGAACAGAAAGTTTGATATTCAAGAACAGGACTCAGGTGAAGTATAGAAAGGACAGATGAGAAGTGCAAATTATGAGAGATTTAATGAATGTTTAACTGCTTATGTTCCTGCATGGGAAGATGATACTGATAACTCATATGAACCTTCTCATTTATTAGAACTGTTAGAAGGGAGCTGAATATAAAGGTATAATACATTATAAAGATGGATTTAGTGGAAATGTACTGGGAGAAGGGAAAAAGAGAGGTGGAAACGGACTAAATTATTTCACATGGTTGGTTGATTTTTGTCCTTCATTATCTAAGAAGACCAAAATGACATCACTATGTGTGAGACAAATTTCATTGTGTCCAACTGTGGTTGATCAGACCAATATGAACTCAGAATGCTCTACCACAGGTTGGGTATAAAGAGTCCATGTGAACACCTGGGGTGAGTACCCTAAAGAGTAGAATATTTTAATAAAAGAGGCAAGGAAGAAGCTTTTACAGTGGAGTGGAAGGGGAGGAAGGTGAAGAGAAAGGGTGAACCATCACTCTCATCAGAAGTGACTTAGAGAGGAAATACTATATTCAATGGGGTATAGAAATCTATCTAACCCTAGAGAAAAATAGAAAAGAAAAGGGTTGGGAGAAAAGAGACAGAAGAGAAGAGGGGGGTGTAGGCAATAGAAGAAAGGAAAGATTGTGGGTGAAAGTAGTCAGATCCAACACACTTTTGAAGAGGAAGAGGGAGAAAGAAGAGAGAGAGAGAGAGAGAATAGAAAAAAAAATGGATGTAGGGATAAATAGAATGGAGAGAAATACAGCGAGCAATAGCAACTGTGGGAAAAAATATTGAAGCAGCTTCTCTGATGGACTTATGATAAAGAACGCAATCCATCCCAGAGACAGAGCTGATGGTATCTAAACACAGCCTGAAGTACATGTTTCTTTTCTCTCACTTTATTTTTCTTGAAGCTTCTCTGTCTTTATGGGGGAAGAGTGGATTTTATTTAACAACAAAAATAAGTGCAGTAATGTGAAAATAAATTAATTAAAATGCAAAACCTTTTTTTAAAAAAGACCGATAAATAGACAGGGAGAGAGGACATGAAGAAAAGATTTCTAGGCAGTTCGGTGGTATTGAAAGTTATGCTGTCCACTGATCTCAGTTCCATTTGTCAATCATTGGTGAGGGAGGAGGAGATGTAACTGTCTGCAGCTTCTAGTATTACCTACTATCCATCATTACCAGGTCACCTGTTACCTGTAGGCCATTATTTACCTGCACTAGGGGCGGAGTTGAGACACAAAGGTTCATTCCCTTTTGCTAATGTGGACCTGTCCAATTGTTTTCATCTCATTTCAAAAGCTGGCTCCATCTTGAATAGCTTGATGGTCTCTTGTGATCAGTCCATCAACGTGTTGCTACCTTGATGTATTTTTTTAAATAAACCCCTTTCAATTCTCAAAAGAAAAGAAAAAATTGAAAGAAAAACATACAGATAAATTAATAATTGCAAGTGCTGCTTTTAAAAACAAATAGATAATTATTCTAATTGAAAAAGGCAGAAAAAATCAAATTGCCAATATCAAAAATGAAAAAAGGATTAAGAACAAATGAAAAGAAAATAAAGAGGCGGCTAGGTGGCACAGTGGATAGAAGCACCGGCCCTGGAGTCAGGAGTACCTGAGTTCAAATCTGGCCTCAGATACTTAATAATTACCTAGCTGTGTGGCCTTGGGCAAGCCACTTAACCCCATTGCCTTGCAAAAAAAAAATAATAAAGGAAATTTTCAGACACTATTTTGTACAATCATATGCAACAAAACCAAATGAAATTAATAATCATAAAATATAAACTATTGAAATTAATGAAACAAGAAATAGAGTAAGATGAACAGAAACAGGAAAACAATTTATACAGTGATTCCAGCACCATAAAGAAATATTACTTGGAAATACCTAAGAATTTTGTTCAATGCAATGATCAATCATAATTCAAGAGGACCAATGATAAAATGTGACCCACCTCCTGAAAGAAAATTGATGTTCTATTAAGTGAAGAGGAGACATACATTTTTGTACATATGACCAATGAGTGGTTTTGTTTTGCTTGACTGTGTTTGTTTGGTACAAGGGAGTTGTTTTTTGTTTTAAGGGAAGAGAAAGAATTTGGTGCCATTTACATCAGGGGTTTTTTAAATTCTTAGAAAAGAAGGAAGCTCAGAGAGAGACAAGAAGCGGATAACTTTGAAATATGTATATATGTATATGTGTTTATGTATAGAAATATATATATATTTCTATGTGTATACATATATCTATTTAACAAACTCTCCCTAATAAGGATTTGCTGTTTCATATATAGTCTTTATTTTTTGTTCTTTGTATATGGAAATGTGCATTTTTCTCTGTGTTTGTCAAGTTTAGAGAACAAAATATATCTTTAAGGAAAGGTGACTCCAAAACAACAAAAAAAAAAAATCATTAACTTTTTAAAATAGTATTTTATTTTTATGCCATGGAAACAATGTAAAGACTAACAGACTGCCTTCTGTGTGGGGGGGGGGGAAGCAAGGTTAGGGGAAAGATTGTATAACTCATAATGAATAAAATCTTTCTAAAAAAATTTTTTAAATAGTATTTTATTTTTTCCAGTCACATGCATGACAATTTTCAACATTCTTTTTTTTATAAGATTTTGAGATCTAAATTTTTATCCTCCCTCCTTCTCATTCCTTCTCCCTAAGATAGTAAACAATTTAATATAGGTTACATATGTACAATCATGTAAATAGTACATATTAGTCATATTGTGAAAGAAGAGAGAACAAAAGGAAAAAACTACAGGGGGAAAAAGAAAGTGAAAGGGTATGCTTCAATCTGCATTCAGATGCCATAATTCTTTCTCTGGATGTGGATGGCATTTTTCCTTCATGAGTCTTTTGGAATTGTCTTGGGTCATTATTCAATAACTTTTTTTAAAAACAAGAATCGGAGGACCTGGTTTCAGAGCCTGACTCTGTTGTCTGATCTTGGGCCAACCCTTTCACCTCTCAATGCCCAGTCTTCCTCCTATTAAAGAATAGGTGGTTTAAACTAGATGTCCTTTAAGTCTATGCCAATTCATGATCTATTATTTCTGAACCTGTAAATGATCTCATATCCTCCATGTCTTACAACTTGTGTAGCCTTGAGAAAGTATCTTTATCTCCCTAGGCCTCAGTTTCTATATCTGTAAAATGAGGAGATGACTTCTCCGTCCCTCCCAGTTCTAAAGCCACAAACCTTTGTTTCTTTCTACTGGATATAAAAGCCTCCCCTGCTCCATACATAAGAGGAGGACATTGTTCTGGCAAAGAGAGTTGTTCTTTAATGAGGCAGTAAATTCCTGGACCAGGTTAACTCCTCCCTAAGCTGTTATATCCATGCTTGATCCTCAGTAGCCCCCTTGGCATCACTTTGAGATTGATTGCCAATGCTTACACCTAAGCTATAGGATACCCTTTATTTGTTTTTCCCTTTCTAAATGGGAGAATAAAGACTCAAGCACAACAGAAGCCAAAGTTTGATGTTTCCAGGAGAAACCCTGAGGGAACCATGATCCATTAAGGGATTTTAATGAGAAACCCCCCAAGACTGAGCCTAGTCACTGTACTTGCAGAGGCTCCAAGTTTTTGCCTCCAGACTAGAGCCCGGATTATGCTATTAAGTCAAAATAAGGGTCAAAGGAGCTAGAGATAGTAATATTCTGTTTCTTCCTGCTGAAAAGATTCAAATGTAGAACTGGTCATAATTAGAATTGTAAGTGAACTTTGCTATGCATTGAAATAACTCATGATTTCTGTTCTCCAGTCCTCATCTTAAACAGTCCCATTATGTCTAACTCCAGACTCTAATCACTAGTCCTGATTAATGGTCCAAAGAAAGGCCTCCCCTCACTGGAGGGAATATGTCAGGGGTCTTAATCTCTCAGAAAACATGAAGAAGGAGAATGTGTTCAGAGTATTTTCAAAATGTCGGCAGTGGGAATTCTGCCTAGTGCATCTCTTCATAGGATTTATGCCATTCTGTACACAAATAAATCACAAAAGAAGAGCTCTGTGTACCTGATTATGCCAACTGGTGAAGGAGGGGAGTGAATTGAGTGGGGGTGGGCAGGGAACAACTGGCCTAGTCCATCAGCTTTAGCTCTCCATCCTTCCTGTCTGGGAAAGAGCCCACCGTTGTTAGGACATATCAGCAAGTTGAGTTTTAACACGCCCACAAAATATTGTTTCTTTGACCAGTTATTTATAGAATTAGTGCCAAATGATTTAAATAGAAGAAAGTGATAGGATGTGAGTGTGAATGCATTGTCTGCTTGGTTTAGCCAGGATCTTTAAATGAAGCCACCACAAAAAAAATATATAAATAATCAGGGCTTTTCTTCATTTATCTGGGCAAACCACAGGGCAGAAAGGGCAGAGGAGCTTCAAAGAGCTATTCATGCGAACAGAGTTGGTGCATTGAGTTAACTATTTACACACTGCAAATGTATTTCATTCTCACAATGGCAGCAGCTCTACCTCTGATGGTGAGTAGAACTGGTCCAAATGAACTGCCCCCCACCAGAATAACTTGAACATTTTCTTTTTCTCTCTGGTGGGTTGGGTTTTTTTTTCTTGAGCTCCCCAAATATGCCATCTCCCAGGTAAAAGGGGAAATCTGATTGCATTGCCTGGACCGGGCATCTTGAATGTTATTGATAAACGGAAGGTATCTTAACTGGAAAGCATTTCCCAGATTAAAAAAAAAAAGCCAACATAGTTCAAGGTTGAGACCTTATTAGCATTTGAAAAATTCATGAAAAGCTTCCATTCTCCCTTCCCTGCCAAGTAAATTTTGTTTTCCCCGGCCTTTGGTACTGCTCTTCTGTGTGTGTTTAGAGCTGTTGTCATGGCGGGCTATTATTGTCGCAGCTGTCTTGTGGGGGAGCACGGCCTCAAACATGGTGAGAAAATAACTCGTAAAGAAATGGAGCACCATGAGCTATGAACCAAGAGACGTTTCAAAGGTCTGCGGTCATTTTCATAAGACAGCCGCACACATCCCTGTGCAAATGCAACCATTTTCTAACAGATTTCTGGCAGGCCTAAAACAGTTCCCACTTTGACTTTGCTAAAATTATTTTGGGTCAGTATGGTAAATATCAGTTTGGACTTTTTTTTTAGTTAGAGGGAAAAATAAAAGGACCAATCCATCCAAGATGGTGAGGAAATAATGGAAAATAAAGGAAATTTAATTTCCAAAATATGAGGAAAATACAGTAAAATGGAAAGACTCACAATGGAAAGGAGGTAGAAACAGAAAAACAATTTCAATCCCACATGATAGAAAAGCTGTACCCAAAGAATAAGAACTACAGATAATCAGAAAGTGAAAGGGGACACACAGGTGATGATCAGCTAGTATCGTAAATACAAATTCAGTTTTCAGCATAGATAGGTGTGCTCTTAATTAATGTTGTTATTTAAAGTTTTTTAAAAAACCATTATAATCTCTCCAAAGATACAAATCATAAACTTCCTATACCTGTCCATAATATGTGACTCCTATCCGTGTGTCCCCAATAAATCTCCCACTAGAGATCTACCTTCCATATCAAGAATCCTCCTTAAGAACCAGGTTTTTTCATCTTTTTTGGTATCATCAATCCCTTTGGCAGTCTGGGAACGCCTGGGAACCTTGTCTTAGGATCATTTTTTTTAAATGCACAAAATAAAATATATAGGATTACAAAGTAAACTAATTATATTGAAATAAAAATTTATTTTTCCCATCCAAGTACACATACCCTCAGAAATATCTCTATGGACCCCCCAGTAGATTCCCCTAGAACATGCAAACTGTCCTTGCTCATTATGAGACTGACTTATCTTTCTTTCAAGTCATATTCCACCACTTATCCTAAACAGTTCCTCATTTGTAACATATTGCAGCCTGCTTAGGCTTCTCCTGTACCCCACCTTTGCCTTTTCAGTAATCCTTTTATGAAGATAGAATTGCCTTATCATATATATATATATATATATTTTTTTTTTTTAAATTTTCATGTAAAGGTTTAAATGTACCTGGAACACACACACACACACACACACACACACACACACACACAGTATCAAGTACACTCTGGACCCACATCTACTCAAAACAACAGCACACTATTCCCCATCAATATGCTCTGGCCAGCCAGAGCATCCAATTATTAATTCAAAGCAAAGTCATTTAATAAAATAGCTTATTAAGGCACTCCTGCCACAAAAGTGGCTCACAACCTGCTACAAATATCCTTGCCATCGGTAGAGGGGATAAACATCTAGAAAGGCACATATTGGGGAAGATGTGCTGAAGAGCAGCTAACCCAGCAGACTAGTCTCTTTGGGTTGTGTCTCATTAGCCTTGGTACCTTTTCTGGGTGCCTGGCTCACATGGCCCCACTAGTCTCCCCAAGTAGTCCCCACTGTTTCTTGGTGACTTCACTGCATGTAGACTTTGCTTATGCATGGCTCCACTGATCTCAGTTTCCTCTTTTCTAATGCTGGCCCTGGCTGAATGGTGCCCTGGTGACCACTGGTCACATAGTCTGTTTTGTCCCCTGAAAAGGGCCAGCTGACAATTCTTTGGAAAAGCCACCACACCCAGCTCACAAAAAGCCAGGCAGAGTTGCCCGCAGGCTAATATTTGAGATCTTTTTCCTTTGCTACTGCTGGCACAGCTGGAGATCAAAGCCTTCTCTTATAGATAGCTATCTAATTTAAGATTAGATAATCATAGATATTCCCAAGATCCTCTCTGGCTTGGCTGCAAATGAATTTGAGCCAAAACCAAAACTAAACAATCAACCACAAAAAAAAAAAGGGGGTAGGCTAAGGAGCAAGGTCTGAATTCTCCACCCTCCTAGACCGCATTCCTGTCTTTATTATGCATATCTACCAGCTGCAAAGTCTTATTGGGTTGGCACTTCATTTTGGTCAGCAAGAAAACTCCACTCTCTACAAATGTTTAGGTTTTGCCTCTATACTTCATCTAAGCCCAGGTTAGCTCACTTAACAACCACAAGCCAAGGGCATAAATGGTTTCTGGAAAAAAAAAACTCATTGAGAGATGTATTTCCTAGATGCATTTCTTCTTGTTGAGTCATGTCTGCTTCCTGGTGGGGTTGAAAGAACCATATTGTCCATGGGATTTTCTTAGCAAAGCTGTTGGAGCGGTTTGCCATTTCCTTCTCCAGTAGATGAAGGCAAAAAGAGGTTAAGTGATGTGCCCAGGCTAAAGAACCACTAGTAAGTGTCTGAGAGTGGATTTGAACCCAGGTCTTGCTTACTCCAAGTTCAGTGCCCTGTCCACTGAGCCACCTAACTGCATCTAAACCTTGACAAATGATGTCAGCTTCCTCCAAAGCAAGCCCAATTTACTTAACTGGAAAAAAAGAGAAAAAATGCCTTGATAATTTCCTTGTTCTACTTAACTTTAATTGAATGAAATGAGGACATGAAATATTCAAACATTGTTCACAGTTACTTTTTGGTTGTGGATGAAACCAAGATAGTGGGGATCTTGTTTATGGCGCATCAGAGGCCTGGAATGGAGGCTAACTGACAGGCTTTCCCTTTCCAGGAACCTTGATTAGCAGTCAGGTAAAGTCCAATGGATCGACGGCTTTCATACATGACTTAGTCATAGGTCAGTTTAGCAGAATTGTGGCTCTGGTTTATGTAATACTCAGCGGAGACAGAGTGACTTAATTAAATGACCTTATTTGATCCTCTGAGCAACGAAAGCATCATTGTTCCCTTTTTTGAGGAAGAAGAATTATAATCACAGAGGTGAAATACTTTCCCTAAAGCCACGTGGCCAGGGCAGCACTGGAGAAGAAGGTCTCTTCTGACTGTGGTGACCATTCCCATTTACCTTGGAGGGTTTAAGGGTTACAAAGCACCTGCTCTTGTACGTTCAGAAAGGCACCCCCCAAACAAGCGGCAAAGAGCCCTCAAGACTGGGAATTATTGGGCTTTGATGTGACTGGGGCTTCTCCAGCTTTACTTTAGACATCCACAAAATGAGGCACCAGAAGACTGCTGTGCTTCGTTCCAGCTAGCATTCCGAGAATCCTGCTGCTCTTTTTCTCTCTCTAAGCTAAAACTTCTCTCTCTCCCTCTCTCTCTGTCTCTCTGTCTCTGTCTCTCTCTCTCTGTCTCTCTCTCTCTCTCTGTCTCTCTCTCTCTCTCTCTCTCTGTCTCTCTCTCCACAAGCCTACTTCTTTCCAGGCCCATAACTAACACTATGGGCCCAACTCCTGGCTGAACCCTTCTGGCTCTTTTCCTTTCCTCTTTCCCTGAGGCACTCTTGTCTCAAACTTTGTATTTCAGCCTGTCCTCAAGTAACTTCTTGTCTCTCCAAATGAATTAAATTTAGGATCTGCTTGTGCTCTGTTCCATGTATGCACTTTGCAGGCCTATGAATTAAAAAACTGAACTTTTGGTGAGTTTTTCATTTAAAGAACCCTGATCTTTAGGAAGGCAATTTTCTGTGACCACTACCCCTGCTCCTCCGGCTATAGATAAGTGATTGAAAAAAAAAAAAACACTTGAAAGTGGATTGAGCTTCCAAAGCATATGGCTGAGTCTTCCTGGGCAAAGTGCAGCTTAAACCCATCAGCCTTTTCATACTTGGGCTGTAGATCTTATCTGCGGGGTCAAGAGGAAGAAAGCTGAGGTAGAACACTGACAGACATCACTAAAACAGATCAAAGAAGCCAAGTCCTGAGTCCCCAGGTGCCCTTGGTGAAGCTGGAGATAGTCTGTGACCTTGGGATCCCCAAAAGCTGCCAGTGAAAAGGGAGGAATGTAATGAATCACAGCTTTGTTCTGATCCTGAACCACAAGCTCAGTGGATTTTTTTTTTCAACAAATGGACCAGTTAGTTTTCTTGTGGGGAAGCACCCAGGGATCCTCGAAACTTTGTAGGGTCATTCTACCAAGAAGGACATTCGGTCCCAATGATCCCAAACCATCAGCAAAGGGAACCCCCCCCCAAAAAAAATCCCCCCCTACCCCTTCAGCATTTACCTATATAGAATGAACTGGGCAACTGGGGCAATTAGGCCAAAAATTCAAGTATGTTTGCCTCAACTCTCTGAAGAATATCTCCCTCTTCATTCTTACCACAATAAAAAAAATTAAAGCTAGTGTTTATTATTTATTTTTATTATATTTATTATTAGCAAAATGTTCTGCAAAATCTTCTCATTTGATCCTCATGACTATCAAAACCTCCATTTTACAAATGAGGAAACTGAGGCAAGCAGAAGTTAAATTTAAACTCAGTTTGTCCTTACCCCAGGTCTAGAACTCCACCTGCTGTGCCACACCAGAAAAGTTTTTCTTCAAGGACATAAATATAAGCCTCACAATAAAAGAAATGATCAAACAGGGGATGGAACTAAGATGGTGGAGTAAAGGTAGGAAATCCAGCCCCCTCTCTCCCCAACTACTCAAATACCTCTAAATATCAACTCTAACCAAATTCTAGAGAGGCAGAACCACAGAAAACTGAGTGAAACAACCCCCACCCCAAATCCTAGATTGTGAAATGAGCAAACAACAGAAAAAAAATTTCCAACCTTAGGCAATTACTTTGACCCCATGGAGGATCAAAATACACACTCAGAAGAAAACAAAGTGAAAGCTTCTGCATCCAAAGCCTCCAAGAAAATTATGAATTGGTCCCAGCTAATGGAAGAGCTCAAAAAAGATTTTTTGAAAATCAAGAGAAAAAATTGGAAAGAGAGGGGGGGCAGCTAGGTGGTGCAGCAGATAGAGTACCAGCCCTGGAGTCAGGAGGACTTGAGTTCAAATCCAGTCTCAGACACTTTATAATTGCCTAGCAAGTCACTTAACCACATTGCCTTAAATAAATTTTTTTTAAAAAAATTGGAAGGAGAAATGAGAGCCATGCGGGGAAATCATGAAAAGTAAGTCAGCAATTAGGTGAAGGAATTACAAAAAAAAAAACTGAAGAAAATAACATCTTAAAAACCAGTTTAGGTCAAATGGAAAAAAAAACAATTCAAAAGGCCAAAGAGGAGAAGAATGCCTTAAAAAACAGAATTGGTCAGTTGGAAAAGGACATAAGAAAGCTCTCTGAAGAAAATAATTCCTTCAGATGTAGAATGGAGCTAAAAGAAGTCAATGACTTTATGAGAAATCAAGAAACAATAAAACAAAACCTAAAGAATGAAAAATAGAAGACAATGTGAAATATCTCATTGGAAAAACTGACCTGGAAAACAGATCCAAAAGAGATCATTTAAAAATTGTTGAGCTACCTGAAAGTCATAACCAGGAAAAAGAGTCTAGACTTCATTTTTCAAGTAATTCTCCAGGAAAAATTGCTCTGATATCTTACAAACTGAGGGAATCCACCAATCACCCCCTGAAAGAAATTCCAAAATAAAAACTCCTGGGAATATTATAGTCAAATCCCAGAACTCCCAAGTCAAGGAGAAAATATTACAAGCAGCCAGAAAGAAACTATTCAAATATCATGGAGCCATAATCAGAATAATACAAGATATAGCAGCTTTGACATTAAGGGTTTGTTGAATTTGGCATAAGATATTTCAGAAGGTAAAAAGAGCTTGGATTATAATCAAGAATTAACTATCCAGCAAAATTGAACATTCTCTTTCAGAGAAAAAGATGAATATTCAATGAAATAGGGGACTTTCAAATTTTCCTGTTGAAATAACCAGTGCTGATTCAGTTTGATCTTTAAGTAGATGACTCGGCATAGAGAGGGTGGACAGGAAGAGAAAATTATGAGGGCCTTAATGATGTTGAGCTGCCTATATTCATATGAACCTTCTCATTTATCAGGGTAGTTAGAAGGAGCATATATTTAAAAGGCATAGGATGGAGATGAATATGACAGTATGATGTATTATAAATATGGAGTTAATGGGCAAGAAAGGAAAGAACTGAAAGAGGAGAGGTAGAATGGGCTAAGTTATTTCATATAAAAGAGGCTAGAAAAAGCTTTTGCAATGAAATGGAATAGGGGGAGTAAAGGGGAATGAGTGAGCCTTTGTTCTCATTGGAAGTGGCTTAGAGAGGAATAATATATACACTCAATAGGGCATAGAAATCTATCTTACTGTAGAGGAAAATAAGAGAGGAAAGCAATGAGAGAAAGGGGGCAGGGGGCAGCGAGGGGGGATGTAGGTGATAGAAGTTTGGGAGAGAATATTCAGATAGACACAATTTTGAAGAGGGACAAGGTGCAAGGAGAGAGAGAATAGAGGTAGGGAGGAATAGAGAAGAGAGAAATACAGCTAGTAATAGCAACTGTGGAAAAAAATATTGAAGTAATTTCTCTGATGGATTTATGACAAAGAAGGGGATCCTTCCCAAAGACAGAGCTATCTGAATACAGACTGAAGCACACCTTTTTTCCTCTCACTTTATTTTCCTTGAGTTTTTTCTTTCTTTGTTGGAGGTGGGGTGGAATAATGTTTACTTTTACAAGGTGACTAATGTAGTAATTTGAGAAATAAATAAATTAAAAAAAATTATCAAATAAACCTTGATCATACTAATGGTTAGTTTAAGTCAAGGGTTCTTAAATGTTTTTTGTGTATTACTGATGCTGGAGATAGTCTGATGAATCCTATGGACCAAGGTATAATATAAAATATTATTGAAGTACAGAAGAAATCAATTATACTAAAATTGTTATCCAACTATTTTAATTATGATGTAGAAATATAGAAATATAATAGCTACAATAATTTCAGAGTGGTAAGTATGAACATTTTGCAGTATCTGCAGCCACCCATATTATATGAAAATATTTGAGATTTCAGTTCTTGAAAAAGTCATAGATACTGCTAAATGCTGCTGTGGTTTGTTGCCTGTATTCATAATTGAAGAAAATGCTTCATTTTAATTAGAGGTTAGAGAAAATAAAGATGTCGCTTTTTTCCATCTGAATTTACAGACTCCCTAAAATCTATCCATAAGTCTGAAGTTAAGAGCCCCTGGTCTAGACCATAAACTATAACTCATTAATTTAAACACTTTATTTCACAGATGAGGGCCCGGAGAGGTCATATGGACAATAAATAGCATAATTAGGAGTTGGCTCTAGGCCCCTGAGTGCCATCCAGCTTAGGTCATCCCCAGGTGTAAGCACCTCTCTCTGATGCCTCCATCTGGAAGCATCTTTTCATACTGTCAGCTCTTCCCCCCACACAAGCTGAAATTGGCTGAATAGTGACAGAATTGGGACTGGAACTCTAGACCTCTGACTCCAGGTTCTTCCCTCTGCTGTAGAGCTGAAGGGAAGCAAAGATGACCTTCCTTGGCTACTGTTTCTAAGGCTTTTGTTGAAAGGGATAAATGAATGATGTGCATTTGGTCTCCTACCAACTTGATTTCTGTGCTCACTATATTCCTTTTCTTCTTAGCAACAAGGGCCTTGAAAGCCATTGGCGTGCGCACACACGTCACTTTTACTTAACAGTGTCTTCTCTAATGGTGGGTTCTAGAGAGGAATTGAGTTGAGTACTAAGATGGGTTTCCATCATTTTTTTAACCTTTCCTCCCCCCCAATGTAGAAGATCCTCCAGGGGATAGTCACTTCTCTCCTAGGAATAAAAAGGCTCAAACCCTGGTGTGGAGGGTCAGAGATGGGACTCCAATGATGGACACTCGAATTGGGATTCAAGGAAACTCTGAAAGGACTTTAAAAGGGTTTAAGGGGGCAGCTGAGTAGTGCAGTGGAGAGAGCACCAGCCCTAGAGGCAGGAGGACTTGAGTTCAAATCCAACCTCAAACACTTGATACAGATTTTTTTTTTTTAGTTTTTGCAAGGCAATGGGGTTAAGTGGCTTGCCCAAGGCCACACAGCTAGGTCATTCTTAAGTGTCTGAGACCGGATTTGAACCCAGGTACTCCTGACTCCAGGGCCAGTGCTTTATCCACTGCACCACCTAGCCACCCCTTGATACAGAATTTTAAAAAGGATCACTGGAGACCACAGTCCAGCAGCTCTCAGAGAGCTCTTAGACACCCTCATGGCCACTGTCCCTTTTGGGAGAATTTGGCTAGATTGAATTTGACCAGGTTCTCCTTGATAATGTCCTCCTTCACCAGATTTGACAAAAGGCACCCAATCTGGCAGTCTCCTGGCTAAGCCAAGCCAAGCTTTGGAGTTATTCCAAAGATTTATTGTTCAACTGCATTGAAGTTATTCAGCCCCTCTGAGGCATTGATGGCAATATTGATAAGGTACATGAAGAATAGCAAATCCCGTTCCTCAAAACCACCCTGAGAATCAAATAGGAAATGAAAGTATTACAATCCCCATTTTGCAGATGAGGAAATTGAGGCTTTATGGAGTAAAGTGATCTTAGATCTGTTCCCCCAAGGAGTTCAAAGATAAAATTAAAAGTGCTACATCTTGAAAAAGTTCACCTCTGCACTTTTGATAGCCGCAAAGATTTGAACTCAAGATTGTCACCAATTGGGGAATGAGCAAATTGTGATATATGAATGTAATGGAATATTATTACTCTATAAGAGATGAAGACTCTTAGAAGAAATTTGGGGAAAACTTAAATGAACTGATACACAATAGGGAGAGTTTCCACAGAAATGTAGAAGAATGTCTCTAGAAGTCCAAAGTGTGCAGTGAATAATCATGATTCCAGAGACCTGATGGGAAGACTACCTCCTGCCCCTTTCTAAACACACAGGGAATTCTTTAGGCACAGAAGGAAGCACGCATTTTTAAAAAGTTGACCAATCATATTGATTTGCTTTGCTTGAATGTACTAATTTATCACATGGAGGGTTCTATTTTCATTGGGATAAATTTTCATTGGGAAGTCAGACTGAGACATGAAAAAAATTAAATTAAAAAACATCCAGAAAACATTTGGAATTTTTTTATTTCATAAATAGGTGATGGGGGGTACAGAGCCAGGGTGGTGGAGTAAAGACAGGAACTTGCTTGAGCTCTCCTTAAACTCCCCAAATACCTTTAAAGATAGCTGATTTGGGGCAGCTAGGTGGCACAGTAGATAGAGCACCAGCCCTGGAGTCAGGAGGACCTGAGTTCAAATCCGATCTCAGACATATAATTGCCTAACTGTGTGACCTTGTGCAAGTCACTTAACACCACTGCCTTACAAAAACTTAAAAAAAAAGGTGGCTTGCTGGAGGTCACAGAGATATAATAAAGGTAGGAACACAGGTCTTCGGAGTTCAGGCCCACAACTCTTTCTCTTGTGCCATACTTCCTTTCTGATGTGTCTCAGGAGGGTCAGAATATCTGTATACCAGTACTGGAACTAATTTCTAAAGTCCTTTCATATCCTCACCCTAAACTCTGAGGAGCCTTTTCTGATTATTCATGATGACTCCACCCCAAGCTTGGAACTTCCCCTGAACGGCATGAACAGATGTCCTGTAATGGCTCAGCAAGCAAGAGATGCTGAAAAATCAATCTCCAAGCTTGAAGGGTCTCCTGGCCAAGTCATCAGAATGACTTGTCGGCATTTATCAGACTTTGTCTTTCCTTCTTCTGGAATTAATTCAGACCAGAGACTGCAGATGTGATCAGGAAATGAGCTTTGGGGGAAGCAAACGAGCCACAGCCGTGAGCCTGGGCTGATGAGAAGAAGAATCATTGGCCTTGGGGTTTTCCAGACCACAGGGGAATAAAGGCATGACTAATTAGCCACATGATTAATTAACTTCTGGGCATAGTGAACAGAGGACCTCTTTTGGAGCCAGGATGAATTGGGTTCAAGTCCATCCTGTCTGTATGACCCAAATCACAAACTCAGCTAATGTACACTAAGCAACTCTCTAAGACTTCATCAGTGGAGGTGGTTTTCTCACCTCTCAGACTGAGTCCCCATCCTAACTTAAGGTTCTGCCAAAGACCAAGGAACATCACTGTGATGCTCACAATAGAAAATTCACCACGGTGCTTGGGGGAAAGGGGGGAGGGTCTTCTGATACCAACTCCAATCGTCTTCCTACCATAACTTTAACTTCATCTCAAGCAAGAGAATCATAGTTGGTCTTTACAGAGGACTTCAAAGTTTATTAAACACTTTGCCTTCATTATTTCATCTGAACCTCACAGCCTCAACTCAGTGAGAATCTCCACTCCACAGATGAAGAAACTGAGGCCAAGATGAAGTGGTTTGTCACAGAAGCATGACAAGTGTCAGAATCTAGATTTGAACCCACATCTTCCTGCTTCCCTACTTCTGTTTCCATTGGAGGACCCTGCTAGAGCTCCCTTCAACTTGTTTCTTGGGGGGGGGGGGTTTGCTGTGATTGCATCAGTGTAAAGACTCCCACCAATGCAGATCAGCACCTACTCCTCCATGTATATCCTTAGAGCAGAGTCAGAGAACTTGTAATCCTTTATAACTGATTTCCTTTATATTCTATGTATTTTACTTTTTAAATTTAAAAACATTATTCTGAGGAGGCTTCACTGGACTGTTAAAGGAGACCATAAGACAAAAAAAAAAACATTAGAACCCCTGCATCTTGGAGAATCATCAATGCAATGAGCTGGGTGGAAGAGCGGAGAACACTAGGCCTGAGGGCAGACAATAACCAGCTGTTTGATCCTGGGCACATCCCTTAAACCACTGTCTGCCTCAGTTTCCCTATCTGTAAAAATGAGGATAATAAGCACCTCGCAGGGTTGTCATGAGGATTGAGAGATAATATTTGTAAATCCCAGTGTCTGACGCATAGTAGATATTTCATAAATGTTCACTCCCTTCCAATTCCCTCTTTCCTTCTCCTCAACACCAAGATGGCAGTCAGCATATGTCAAAGGCAGGGTTAAACCTGGGTCTTCCTGTCTCTAAGCCTGGTTCTTACCTACTGTGCCACATTATTTCTCACACCCCACACACAGAGAATATAATTATATGTATATAGTATATATGTATATTGTATGTAAATATAGATAGATGATAGCTAGATATCTCCTGATCATTCCTGAGTTTTTTATCCTTTTGTTGTCCAGGCATTTCAGTTGTGCCTGATTCTTTGTGATCCATTTGGGGTTTTCCTGACAAAGATACTGGAATGGTTTGCCTTTTCCTTCTCCGGCTCATTTTTCAGATAAGGCAGAGTTAAATGATTTGCCCAAGGTCACACAATTAGCAAATGTGTGAGGGCAGAATTGAACTTAGGGTATCCTGACTCTAGGTCCAGTGCTCACCTCACTGACCCTTTATGCTTAGGTAACAATAATACAACTGACATTCCTTCTGTAACACTTTCCTCTAAACAGGGTTGACATTATTATCCCCATTTAGAGATGAGAAAGCTGAGGTTCAGAGAGGCGATAGTTTCCCCTGGTCACATGGCTAATGCATGCAGGGGCCTGGCCTGGACTCCAGGTCTCCAGTGGTGCTGTCCTGTAGCATGCTATTTCTAACAGACAGGTGGCCAAATGGACACTCAGTGTGCCTGGAGCTCAAAGCATAGTGACAGAGCCATGGCAAGGCCCGGGCCAGAGACATTCAAATGAAGGAACAGGCAGTTTTCTGGGTCCTATGCAAGACAGATTTGTTCCAAGTGGCCAAAAAGTCCAATGAATCAGTCAGTAAATTCCCACAGTAAATCTGTGGGAATGCAGCTGTGAGGCTGTTGTTGGGAATGATGAAATTGGAGATAAACTCATCCAGTTCACAGATGACCCTAATCTGGGAGGGGCGCTCAGAGCACTTAACATGGGTCACCTGTGGTCACTGATCACCAGCCGCTTTGACGGTGAGATCAATACACAAGCCAGTCTGGGGTTCAAACAGTGGGCCCAGCCTCTCATGGGAATGATCCTGGAATCCTTCCAAGTTGGGTAGAAACTACCAGTGACTATGCTAGCAGCGGAGGAAGATGTCAGGGACTCATTTGGAGTCTTGTCGTCCTTCCTGGGATCTTAGTGGATGTCCCCTGTGCCTCTCCCACTCCTGGGCCTTCCTTCAAATCTTGTCCAGTCACCTAGTTGGGCTATCTTGCCATCTGTTCTGTTCCTGGTGCCCTACTCATCCCCATCTGGACCAGCTCCCGAGGCTTGGTGACGAGGTCCAGGTCGCCATGTAAATCCATTCAACTTTGGAGCAATTGTCCATGGTTTAATCATCTGGATTCAACATTTACCAAGCTTATTGCATCTAAATGGCCTCTAGAGGACACCTCATATATCCCAACCAGCCACCCCTTTGTCTTACCTCACTTTCCACTCTTGCTCTGGAGATGGTAATTAAATCAACATCTTTTCTGCTGGAAAAGGCATGTAAATAGAATACCCTCTCAATCAATTCATCATCATCACTGTGACTCACATGGCCAAAATGTTCCCTGAACAAGGCTACTTTCCCCTATTGGAATGTAAGCTCTTTGAGGAAGAGATAACACATATAGGGTAGCCTGTAAGTTACATATGTATTCCATAGGTTCCCTTATATGTGTTATGCACCACAAAAAGTGACTGGCTCACTTTTTTGTATTTATATTCCCTTCCCCTTTTAGCACCATTTCTAATACAGAATCAACACATAATGAAAGCTTTTTCTTTCACTTATTCTATTTTATTTATTCACCTTTACAATATAGTAAAAAATCAAAGTAGAATTTGCTATATTCTGACAAATAAGAGAAGTGTTAAAAAAAAAAAAGGTCAATGTCACCAAAGTCCAGGTACATGTATATAAAGAGGTTCCTATAACTTTCCATTTCAATTAATTGGAATAAGATTACGATGAAGTATTAAAATTTGTTAACCACACTGTCTCTATCAAGTGGTCCATTTGAAACATGTGACCCTCTTTGATTGGGAAAAATTGTGACCAGCTAACCAAACAAGCTAAGGGTATTGGGGAGGTGAAATTTAAATACCAGAAAAAAGTAGATCAGTTATTTAGGCCACCAGTGAAGGACCCTGGGTTTGGGAAACACCTGGGAGTGTGAGATCCTTGAGCACATCCCAGACAGAAGCAGAGCATGTGGGAAGAGGGGAGGAAGTGCCAGAGAAGAAGAAAAGGAATCTGGATTCTTCCTCCCCCATCCCTATCATTGACTGGGAGAGCCGGGACCTAGGGCAGAGAAAGATCCAAAGACACCCTGATGGATGCAGAAGGACAGCAATCTGAAGGAAGAACTAGTTCAGAGAGTGTGACACCTCAGAGCAGGGAGAATGTCATTGAGGGACCTGAGGAAGTCCTAGAAAGTTGAGAGGAACTTCAGGAGGACTCTAGAAGGAAGAAAAGAATTTCCAATGCCTAGACCCTCTGGGTGGCCTTTGGCACCTGTGTTCCCTACAAATGAGCTTTGAACTGTAAATTTTAACCTACTCTCCCCAGGAATCTCATATGCTAATGGAGGGAGTGAACCTTCAATTTGGGTGAAGGGGAATGTTTTATACCAATTGTTTTTACTCTACCATCTTGATAAGCCTCATTTTCTAAAGACTGGTTGAAGTCTAACTATCAATGGGCAGCATACCAATGGGGGTTTGTGAACGAAAAACCTTAGTCCTTCAGGGGAACCCAATCAAACCTTGAGAAGCAGTGGTCAATTGTCCATTATTTGTCCTGGGAATTGACAAAATAGCCCTGGGAAGGTGCACAAGAATCCACAGGAATGACCACTGGGCATGGGAAATTTTGGCTACTTGGGAGCCAAGGACAAAGAATGTCAATACAATAGCTACCAAGTATTGAGTGGCAATAACATAGAGCATGGAGAAACGTTGGCATGAAAGCTCTTCATAACCTAGGAAACATATGAAGACCTTGGAAAGGATTCAGAGAATCATGTGGAAAAAGCTGATCCACCACTTCCGGATGCTCCCCCTTCTATCTAGACATCTCCAACAGTTAAAGTTGTTTGTCAGCTTCCTAGTAGTATGACCATTAGCAAAACTAATGCACAGTAATACATCAAATGCATCTGTGCCTCAGTTTCTTAAAATTAAAATGAGGATAACCAAATTACCATATAGAATTAGTAGGGGGAAACCATTTTGTAAGCCTTGACGTATCACAAAAATGTGAACTAATATTATTGGGCCAAAATCTGCCTTTCACTAATCCCTCTTCCCTATGAGAGTCCTTCAGACATCTGAAGGTAGTCATCCCATTCCAGCTAATTCTTCTCTCTTCCAGGCTAAACACCCCCAATTCCTCCAGCAGTTCTCATATGGCAGGGTTTCCCGTCGTGTACGCCTTTTCTAGCTCTTCCCCAATTTACCGGCGTTCCTCAAACGTGACACCCAGCACTTAGTGCAGTGTTCCAGAGAAGTGATCTGATCCACCAAGGGACCTGGCCTGGCTATGATCCCTCCCAGTACAGCCAATTGTTGCCTTAGCTTTCTGGGCTTCCAAGCACAGTGTTGATGTGGCCACTTAAACTCCTCACTATTTTTCAGAAGAATGACTATCAAGCCACATCTCCTTCCTCCATTTTGTATTCCTGTAATTAATTTCTGAACCTCAGGATAAGCCTTTCTATTTGTCCTTTGTTAGGTGGCAAAGGCTACCCAGAGGGTCTGGGCATTGGAAATTCTTTTCCTCCTTCTAGAGTTGTTTGAGAGCCATTTTTCAGTCATGTCCAATTCTCTGTGATCCCATTTGGGATTTTCTTAGCAGAGATACTCTGCCATTTCCTTACAGATGAGAAATAGAAGGTGAAAAGAGTGAAGTGGGGGCAACTAAGTGGTGCAGTGAATAGAGCGACCCTGGAACCAGGAGGACCTGAGTTCAAAGTGGGCCTCAGACATTTAATAATTATCTATCTGTGTGACCTTGGGCAAGTCACTTAACCCCTTGCCTTGCCAAAAAAAACTAAAAAAAAAGAGTGAAATGACTTTCCTTGAGTCACACAGCTACTGAGTGTTACTATATTCAGTCTTTAATATTCTAGACTATCAGAATCTTCTGGAATTCTGACTCTGTTGTCCAACACTATGTGTTGGCTATCCTTCCCCACTTTGTGTCAGCTATAACTTCAATCAACATGCCATCTATACCTTTATCCAGGTAAATGTTGAACTGCCAGGCCCTAGCCTGGATTCCCAAGGCATTCCACCAGAGACCCCCTTCTCAGTCAGCAACAATTCATACTTGTTCAATCAGATCTGAACCCACCTAATTCTACTATTGTTCAGTCCACATCTCTCCATCTTTACAACAAAAATAAGACACTTTATTAAGTGCTTTGCCAAAATCTAGGAATCGCCACTATAGCTCCCTGAGATCAGTTTTCTCATCTTAAGATGGAGAAATGGAAAGATGAATATGTGGCATAAAGTTGCAGTCAGGAAGGCATCTTACACATCTCCAATGTGAGCTTCAGAAGTATGAGCTCTACAAATGTAAGCCGTTACTGGCCTACAGGTCTGAGTGGAGGTCAACCAATGTAGGCAGCTCGCTGTTGCTTTGTGTCCCACTGAAAGGAATACCACAAAGAGACATTTTGTATAGCAAACCTATTTATTTCACCGACCAAGAAGAAGACTCAGAAAAGAGTTTCCCTTGATCTGGGTACAAACACTGTCCAATAAACACTCCTGTACAACAGAGGTTTTCTCTGGCTCCTGGCCATGGAAAAGGTACTCTCTTTAAGAAATACTAGTGATTATGTTCTGTGGATATTCTGAGAAGGGGGATAGAGATAAAGAGAGGAAGAGACAGAGACAGTGAGGGGGAGACAGAGAAAAAAAGGGAAAGAACTAAGAGACAGAAAGATGGAGGAGAGGAGAAGAGAAGGATGGAGAGAAGAGAAAATAGAGAGGAGGAGAGGAAAAGAGGGGAGAAGAGAGGGAGAGGGGAAAGAAGGAGGAGAGTTCTTTATAGTTTGACCAGGCACCAAAAGTTGAATTCCCCTCCAACTATCTTCAGCTCTTTCCACCTCTCTCCTTCCTAACCATCTTCAGAGAAAAACCCCAAATAAACTCCCAAACCAAACACGTGTATGTGTGTGTGTGTGTGTGTGTGTGTGTGTGTGTGTGTGCGCGCGCGCCCACAAATCTAGGATCTAAGAGGAGGAAAGCGTGGGTGCAGTTTGCACGATACATCTTTCATTTCCATGCTGTGTTCAAAGACCTTTTTACTTACAAATCAACTGCAGAACCCTTCATGTACTCAGAAGCCACATCAAACCCTGCAAATGCTAATGATTTCTATCAGAATTTCTCCATTGAAATATGTCATTACAGCCAAACGTGTTGGCCTTCATGTTGCTTTTTTCTATGGGCTTCTACCTGTACCATGTATTTATAAGTATACTTTATTATATTTTAATTAATTTTGTTAGATTTTCCCAATTATATTGGGGGGGGGGGGTTGCAAGGCAATGGGGTTAAGAAACTTACCCAAGGTCACACAGCTAGGTCATTATTAAGTGTCTGAGGCCAGATTTGAATGCAGGTACTCCTGACTCCATGACCGGTGCTCTATTCACTTGTGCCACCTAGCCACCCTGACATAGGTAATATTTATTAGATGTTTTCTTTAAATGTATGGATTTCATATGACATATTTTACCACAGACAAAAATTACTGATTTTTATCATGTTCCTTAATCTCTCCCCCTCTTTCATGTCATTTTAAAAGAGATGAAAAAGTAGTTCAGCATAGCTAACCTACACACAAAATACACAATATTTCACACCCACAGTCCCCACCACACCAGTAAAGAAATGACAGTACATTTCCTCAGTTTTTCTCTGGAAGCCAAGTTTCATCACTCTAATTACATGTCATTCTACTTGGATTTTTTTTTTTGTTCCTTTTCATTTAACTGATGATAGTTGTCATGCACACTCTTTTCTTGGTTCTACTTACTTCATTTTGCATTGGTTCATGTATTTCTTCCTGTACCTTTTCTGGATTTTATAAATTCAAAGATTTATTAGTTAAAATGTATAGGGGTGGCTAGGTGGTGCAGTGGATAGAGCACCGGCCCTGGAGTCAGGAGTCCCTGAGTTCAAATCCGACCTCAGACGCTTAATAATGACCTAGCTGTGTGGCCTTGGGCAAGCCACTGAACCCCATTGCCTTGCAAAAACCTAAAAACAAACAACAAACAAATAAAATGTATAAAAGAATATATAATAAATGTACTCCATATCTATACCCACTATTAAAGAATTCAGTATTGTGTCTACACTAGGCTCATATATACCAATTGAAAGAAATAGATTGTTACAATTATAATAGCACATAAACTTCTTATGTGGGTATCATAGACTTCTATATTTATTTTTTCTTAAGGCAAGTAATATTCCATTATGTTAATGAATGTTTAGTCATTCTCCAAATGAGGAACATCAACTTTGTTTTCAATTCCTTGTTACCAGAAAAAAAAAATGCTCATATGAATATTCTGTTGTGGAAGGATTCACTCTTTCCATCATTGACTTTACAGTTCTACATGTGTATTAGTGAAATTCTGAGCCAAAGAATGATACGGCATTTTAAATCAGCTTTTTTTTATGTTTTTGCAAGGCAGTGGGGTTCAGTCGCTTGCCCAAGACCACACAGCTAGGTCATTATTAAGCGTCTGAGGTCGGATTTGAATTCAGGTCCTCCTGATTCCAGGACCGGTGCTCTATCCACTGCACCACCTAGCCACCCCTAATTCAACTTTTAAAACATTCATTTTTTTCAAGTAGTTTTACGGGAATCTAAAAATATCTGCATCTACACACATAGAGAAAAATATTTATATCTCTGCTTATTCTGTAGAGATATTCTTAGGCTCCCCCAAAATGGACATTTTAAAACCTCATTTAAAAAATCACCCTTTGATTCAGAATCCCATTTAAAGGCATATATACCCAGACCTTTATGTATATATACATTTATATATAAACACACATTTTTGCTTCATGACTAAGTGAAAGAAATCCTAAAGTTAGGAAGACTAGCAGGACTTCCACATCCATAAATTCAAATGTATAACAAAGAGTGGATCACCTGCATGAAACCGTCTCTGGGCGCCTTTGCATTTGAGATCCTGGTTCTCAATGTCACGTGTTCTACTTTAATCAATTTGTACTCATCACCAAACACTTATTTCATGCCGATTACTTACAATTGTAACACATTTGGGTTACAAAGAGGTACAAGCCACAGTCCCTGCCTTCCCAGTGCATTCTCACACACACACTGGAAATTTCCCCAATGGGTCATATTTGAATTTCACTCTTTCCTCATCTCTTATCCTCTGAATCTTGGTCTTCTTTAATAGCTAGCTCAGCTGCCTCCTCCTCGGGGACACTTCCCCGATCTCTCTCCCACCGTTATTAATACCCTCTCCATCCTTTACATTTCTCCTGTTATGCTCACTCGTGTCCACGTTGTTCAGAGAGGACCAGCAGCTCTGGTGTGAGGCCTCGCTGGGCCCTTTCCAGTGTTGTTCATCCACCACCTGGGTCTCCAAGACACTGTGACATGCAGCTCCACCGTAGTAAACAGGTTGAGGGTATCCAAGGGGCTTCAAACCCATCAGGGCATTGGGGGGACTGTCTACCCCAAGGACATGAAGACTTCCTCCACTGGGTGTCTACTCCAAATATATAAAGACTTCCTCTCTTGGGAGAGGACAATGTAAAAATTTGTTCTGACAATCAAGTGCCTGAAGTAGGCACTGTGGATCAAGAAATTAGTCCAAGAAAGATGCCAAAGTCATCCACTGTATTCTCAGTCACTGACAATTGTCCTGATTTTGGAATCGTCACTAGATTTTGAGACCAGTGACTTTGGGCAACTCTGCCTCACTTAAATCCAACCCGTGTGCGTCAAAAAGACATCACGCATAATATTTTACTCTTTTTTACTTTCCTCTAAGTTCTATAGAGACAGGAAAATGAAGAAGCAGCAGGTGAGTTGTGGTCCCGACCCTGCACACGGGCACCCCAGGCCATAAGGCTATCTTCTCACTGGACTGAAGCAGCAGGGGGTTCAGCATCCCACCTTTTTTTTGGAGGCTGCATTGCCCACCTCCTGCCTCTGTGTTAAGGCACTGTGTGTGGCTAATTACAAAATAAACCCCTCTCTAGGAAAGGGTGTTAGGGGTTTCCTTGATTCTCTTGGCTAGTCATCAAATAGATGATGACCTGGGTGGAGTGACTTGAAAGGGAGTGAGGGATTGGTCAAGGTTTCCTGCCTCAAAATATCTCCTGTGTGTACAAGGTCATCTATCCCCTACAATGTAGGGCACCCATCCGGGTGACATAAGTCTGAATTTACATCATTGGAGAGTCATACCTTGGAGACTGCAAGGCTTTTTGGTCTTTAAAAATACAGACAGTCCTTAAGGCAGAGGTTCTTAACCTTTTTTGTATTATAGACCACTGGGATAACCTATGGAGCCTTTTCAGAATCATGTTTTTAAATGCAAAAAAATAAAATACAGAGGATTACAAATGAAACCAATTAGACTAAAATGCAGTTATCAATTTTCTTTTTTTACAGACTCTTAGTCAGCAAACCTTGCCTTAAACTGACATCTAAACAGAGTGACAAGTGGCTGAGAGTATAAACCTTCCCTAATAATGGAATGGGAGGCAAATGAGAAGCAATGAGCCCAGGATTGATTTTGCCCTCCTCCTTATTTTGGCCTGGCATTAGCCCTCGATGGTAAGAGAAGGGGGGGAGTCCTGGGCATTTATTTAGCCCCTACTCTGGGTCAGCCACTATACTAAGCACTTTTTACAAATATTCTCTCATTTACTCTTCTCAACAGCACTGGAGAGCAGGTTTTCATATGGCCCCCATTTTACAGCTGAGGAAACTGAGGCAGACAGAAGTTGAGTGACTTGCCCAGAATCACCCAGCAATGAGTATCTAAGGGCATATTTGAACTCTGGTCTTCCTGACTCCAGGTCCAGAGCTCTATCCACAGTGACCCCTAGTTGCCTCTAAATTAATAATAATAGGTTACAGTCATATAACGCTTTTGCATTCATAATTCATTTTGTAAACATTAGATTCAAATCTTGCCTTTAATTTAAAACCTGAGCAATAAATCACAACTAGTCACAACAGAAAGTTGAACTAGTCATAACCTTTTGAGCTTCAATTTCCAAATAAAATGAGAAAAATGGCCTTGATAGCCTTGGAAAGGCTTTTCAACTGTTGAACTATGATCCTATATTTAAATAGCCCTTTTAAAAATGTGACAAAAAATAAGGGTGCAGGATCTCAGTGATGAAGCCAATGGCAACTGTCTATCTAGGTTATAAAATCATCTCTGGCCTGGATGTTGCAAATAATACATTCTTAATTTCCTAGATATTAAGATTGATTAGTGATCAAAGATTGATCCCTTATTGATTAAATCAAACATCTTTTTTTCTTTTGCTCCCCTTTTTCTTGGAAACGTTGGTGCTTTCTTCCATTTTATGATTGTAGAATTATAAATTTAGAGTTCAGAGATCAATTAATCCAGCCCCCCTAATTTTACTGATGAGGAAATTGAATCCAAGAGAAATTAGATGACTTCCCTAAGATCACACAGGAAGAAAGTGGCAGGTGGGATTCTAACATATCATCCTCATCAAAATCCAGCATTTTTGTTGGTTCTTCCCCTATTAGGCAAGCCTAGGGAAACTCTCGGTCTTGTTTTAATTTTTTCCTGATCCTTGGCTTCCTTTTTTCTGGTGCACAGGTACAATATTAAGAGTGATGGGGGCGGCTAGGTGGCACAGTGAATGGAGCACCAGCCCTGGAGTCAGGAGTACCTGAGTTCAAATCTGGCCTCAGTCACTTAATAATTACCTAGCTGTGTGGCCTTGGGCAAGCCACTTCACCCCATTGCCTTGCAAAAACCTAAAAAAAAAAAGAGTGATGGAGGGGCGGCTAGGTGGTTCAGTGGATAAAGCACCGGACCGGGAGTCAGGGGGACCTGAGTTCAAATCTGGCCTCAGACACTTAATAATTACCTAGCTGTGTGGCCTTGGGTAAACCACTTAACCCCATTGCCTTGCAAAAACCTAAAAAAAAATAGTGATGGCCCATAATTACAAAGCCATAACAGGATTTTCAGTCATTCATTATGATAATATAAAAGGTCACAAGATGTAATTATTACCCCAGACCTTTATCTGTAAAATGGTGATAATAATAGCACTTCCCTCAGGAGATATGAGGAGAATAATAATGAATTGGTATTTTTAAATGGTTCGCAAACTTTATAGTCATGTAAAAGTCAGCTATCATAATAAAAACTATGATTATAGTAAAATGAAGTAAGGCATACTTATCTTTCTAGAGCAGGAAGCTTGGAGTTTTCTCTCCTTTAAATGAGGAAAATTGTGGATTAAGACTTTCTATACAACTGTAATTTCATTAATAATTGAAACATTTTTGTTTCATAAATAGGTGATGGTTTCTTATTCCTAATTAATTATTCTTTAAAAGAGCAATATGAGTAAATGAATTAGGTTGTTCCTTCTCAAGGCTCTGGCAAATATTAAGACATATTATTTGGCAAAGAATAGCTTCTCCCTCTACTTCCTTGCTCTGTCTCATCCACAGAACTGGGCATAACATAAAATTGAAGGGTGTTCTTTTAATTCTTTGTATGTGTTGAGTGGCTATTGAATAGAAAATTGAAATATTGAATAATAGACTCATGTACTAAATAGAAATTGGCTACAATATAGAGCTAAAGAATTACACTACTTCTCATCCTTTTGGGTATGTATGGATTAGGGTTCTATATTTCTAATATCAAAAGGAAGGTTCTTTTTTATATGTAGTGAAAGTTGCCCCTTCTCCCTCCCAAAACACAGATGCTTACACTGAGAACATCTCTCAAGAGAACTCACTTTGTCCCAATCCAGTCTACTTTGGGGGTCCCCTAGATTCAATTTTAGATAATTCACAAAACCAGCCCATTTGCCTCATAGGAAAATGGTAGAAGAAAGAGTCATGGAGGAAGAGCAGGAATGCCTATCAAAATCCCAAAGGGCTCAGTGGATGGGGCTGATATAAAAAAGAGGCCCATGGTGGGGTAGGAAAAGAGAAGGAAGGAAAGGAAGTTCTGAACCAATCTGGAGCAGCTCAAGAAACATTCCCATTTGCCACCAGGAGAGACCCTTTTTGTGAAAAAATGGGCAGGGGACACAGGTGTAAACAGCAAAAAGTTTAATTAGGTTGGAGGCACTCCATACCCGAGAGGCAGGAAAGACCTATAAAACTGTCAACTGAGGCTCCGGGATAATCCTTCCACTGTCCAGCAACTCAGTACTTGGCATCGTCCTCTGGAGAGCAGCCAGGCCTTTGGAAACAGGCTAGACTGAAGGAGCGGTAGCTGCGGCATAAAGGACCCATGATGCCTGTTAGGAGCAGAGCCCAGGGACTCCGGATTTGGAGTGGGGGGCCTATCAAGAGAGGACAGCTGTGAGGGTGAGAGCAACAAGGCCCAGCCTTCTCCTTAGTCTAAGTCACCAAGACTGGTCAAGTCCCAGGGTGGGGGGTGGAGGCCGGAGGGTGATAGATTAGAGATGGGAGGAGGGGTGTCTTTCCCTTTTATGGACCTGAAAAGAAGTCCTTTCCTTACTCCAGAAAGGGTTTGTTTTATAAAGTTTAAGGGCTTCCTCTTCTCTCTCCCTCAATGGTTTCATCAGCTCCCATGGGTTCCATTACCCATCTCCACGCAGATGTTCGCAGATGTGTATGTGCTAAGCCTAAGTCCCTCTCCTGAGCTCCAGTCCAGCATCACCATCTGTGTTTTGTAAAGTCGGACGGCCCATGGACATGTCTAAAATATACTTCCTTGCCTTTTCGCAAAGAACCTACCCCTCTTCCAATCTCCCAGATTTTTGTGGAAGGCAGCACCATCTTTCTGGTCCTCAGGCACCTCACTCTTACTTACCCTTTAACTAATCAGGTAACATCTTTTCCTTTCCACCTTCATAGCATCTGGTTCATCTGGCCCCTTCCAGCCAATCATATAGCCTCTGCCCAAAGCTCTGTTGATCATCTCTAATCTATCCCATGTACCTCTTGGTTTTTATCTAGCTATTAGACTATCTTTTGTCATTCTTTATACCCCCATCACTTAACACAGTAAATGCCTACTAATCACTTATGGGCCGACACCTCTCGCCAGGGACTATTGCAATAGTCCATCGATTGATCTCCCTGCCTCAAGTCTCCTATTTCAACTACTCAGTTATCAAAGTGATGTTTCCTGAAACTTAGGTCTGACTATACTATTCTCCTGCTCAGTGAACTCCAGTAGTTCCCTATTATTATATCCAAGAATAAATACAAACTCTAACTCCCGGGCTCGACTGCTTCCCTTTTGTCTCTTCTTGTTGCTTGATTGGCTGGTCAGAAGGGAAGGTGGGGCAGCCCTTGGCAGAGTTGCAGATATTTGAGGTTCCAACTTTTTACCTAGGAGGAGATGGGGAGGGGGTACGTTAGGTAGATGAGAGATCTCCAAAGCATCTCCAGACCCTTTGTGTCAGAAAGGGGCCTCTGATGCAAGGATTAGTTCTATTCCTCGTTCTATTGAAGTTAATCCAATCCAACAAAGCTGTATTAGGCCCCTAGAGGGATCCCCTCATGTTAGTAAGCTCTGGGGATCCAAATATGAAGTTCTTTCCCCATAATCAAATCATTCATAATCAAACGAGGGGAGAGGGAAGAAGAAAGACCTGAACAAAAACCTACATTGCAATCCAGATGCAAAGGAAATGTACAAACCAATTGTTTTAAGAAATTTAGAGATGAAGGAATTCTTCTCAGCTGACATGATTCATGAAGGAGGGGTGGCCTGTATCTGATCTTAAAGGGAAGAAGTCATTCCAACAACTGGATGTGGAAGGTAGAAAACAGACCAGTTTGTTCCAGGAATGGGAGGACTGGAGAAGGGAAGGAAAGGAGAGGGAGAGGAGAAGGGGAGAAGGCAAGAAGGGAAGGAGCCAAATGAAATAACTTTTTACTTATGAGGCATCTGATGACTTTCTAAAACATGGGAGTAGCCTCCAGGACATGAAAAGAGTTCACCATTTCATTTTTTTCATAACTTGTTTCTAAAGAATATTTTGCATAGGGCTCTTTCCTGGGTAGATGTCATCAGAGGCCAGCAGATACTTCCCTCACCTGTGTTTTCTTCATTTTTGATCTTGCCAGTCAGAGACACAAGGAAAATTCCATTTGTTTGCCAACGTGTCTATGTTGCCCCCCAGATCTCTCTGGTACAGTGGGATCTGCTGTCTCTATGGAAGGGGTCAGGTTCTCCAAACGAAACCAGTTCACAATTTCAAATTCTCCATTTTCAGTTCTGTGGGATATTTTTTTCTCTTCCAGAAACATGACTGTCCTCAATGATGCCTGCAATCCCATGATCTCACTTCCCCGGGGAATTCTGTTAGCCTAGCTCCATCAGCAGAGGATACAAAGGAACACTTTTTCTTTTCTTTTTTTTTTGTCAGTTCCACATTTCTCACAAATGTGAGGTTTTCCTACATGTTCTCCCCCCATTGCTGGGAGTCCCTATTTAAAAAAAAAAATGAGGTCGGTGCTCAATGTGCATATTTTATTAAAGGGAATATATTTTCCCATGTTTGCACTGGAAATCTGCATTCGGGCAAACCTTTAGCCAAAAGCACACCCACATATTTTGGACATTCTTCTGGCCAAAAAAAAAAAAAAACAAAAAACTCTGCACCCAAAGCATCTGTTCTATGTGAAAGATTAATGGAGGAAAAAATGTGCAAGTCAGAAACTAAAATAGGATCAAATAGGTCTCTTCTACAGGAGACTAGTCTTCTTTTAGGCAAGAAGGTAGGATGAAGCTACTGGGAGTTAAGCAAAATGTGCATCTCTACTCATCTTGAATATTTTAAATATTTGGAAGATAAGGCAGGAAAAAAATTGACTTTCATGCCTTTGTTCCTGCATCTCAGACATACAGGAACTTGCTAGAATTGTTTCTGTTACGTTTATTATTATGCTCAAAATGTAATATTTCATTTTGAATAGGATTCTGCTTTCAAGGCTTCGGGCCTTCAATGGATCTTTTCTCATCTTGACATGGCTACTTCTTCAACAGTTCAGGCTATATCCAATCCACGTCTTCCCATCCTGCATCATTAGCATCACTATGTCCTTCCATAAACCTGTACAAGGACTCCAACCAAACCTTTGATGGACTTTGTCACGGCCATCCACTGGTCATCCCCTTGGGCTCGGCCCCACCATCTTTTCCAGATATATAGCTCTCCGATGACATCTTTCATGTCATTTCTTCTCTGCGATCCTTCGCTCGTCATTTACTCTAAATCATTCATTAACTATACTTTTCCCTGACTCCCGGGAAAAGCAGCATCAAAAGGGCATCAAGAGGACTCAGCTCCCTTTGGTTTTTGCTTCATATCCTCAGTTTCTAGACTGCTCTATAATTTTGTCTTAGAGAGACCGAAGCAGTGAGGGCAAGCATGTGTCAGAGGGGAAGCTTAGATCCGCGTCTTCTTGACTTCAATCGTTCTGGAGTAGCTGGAGTGTTGAATCTAGAATCATAGACCTGAATTCAATTGTGGACAATTTGCAGCTGTGTTACCTTAAGCAAGTCACCAGCCGCTTGATTCAGTTTCCTCATCTATAAAATGAGAGCAATGATAACTCCCAACCTTCCAAGATTGTTGTAGGAATAAAATGACATATTCGTAAAATACTTTGCAAATCTTAGAGTGCTTTATTTATTTATATTATTTATCATCATCCCTAAACAGGATAGAGGACACTGGGCTTGGATTCACTCCTCTGCACAGGATGGGGAACAGAAGAGACCCTAAGAAGCTATGACAAAGATATCTAGAAAAGACAGTAATACAAAGAGACCCACTGAGGAATGGAATTTAATCTTCTGTTGCCCCGGATTGAGGTCCTTTCCTCAAAGACCAAATTGATTTCTAAAGAAATGTCATCTGTAAGCCAAAACCCTGATCCTGGAGCAGCAGGTGGCATTATAAAAAAGTCCCCCAATCACATGACACACAGGGCACCATGGAGCTAGGAGGGACCCGGGAGGTCCCCAGCCCAGCTGCCTCATTTACTCCATGAGGAAAAGGACCCGGCAAAGCCAAAAGATTCCACAAGGTCCTGCAGGTAGATAGTCAGTGGAAGAAGCAGCCTGAATCTCAGACTGGTAGTATTTGCATTGTACCTGGATGCTGACTCTAGTCCTGGACCATCACCCTTGGGTGGGTTGTCTGATTGACAGTTTGCAGTTTTTTGTATCTGGAATAGCTTCCAGAACAGGACCTTCTCTACAATCCAGTCCTGGCTGACTTCAATCAAATGACAAGTGAACTGATTAGAGAATTAAAGGGCATCAAGATGACTTGCTACTAATACTGGGGCACCCTTGGGGCAAGCCCCTTTCTCTTCTGGCCTCGTCCGCCAAATGAGGGAGTTTGGAGAAGACCCCAAAGGCTCTTCCACTTCTTTGCTATGATGCTGGTGATGTTGTTTCCCTCTGAGATGTCATTGGGCCGACAGCGAGTCATTAAACTGTGTTAAGTCCTACAATGAAAGGCAAAAGCGTCTTCAGATAGCCCCTGCCCTTGAGAATCTCCCATCCCGATGGAAGAGCTCCAAGACTTAGTGCAGATGGAAGGAAATCTGAGGAAGGAAGGGCCCTGGACAGTGGAGGTACTGGGGAAGACACCCTGCAGGCAGTGAGATTTGAGCCAAGGAAAAATTCTGCATCGAGGAAACCTAATCCCTTTCTGTCCCATGGCTTCCTGAGAAGCACTGGGAGCAGAATTCTGACATCTTTGTTGTCAGCTAATGAAACCCAGCCCAAAGTGCTATCCGAGGGTGCCCCCTTCTGACAAGATGCCCTAAGGAAATCCATCCCTGGCAGAAGCAAGTCAGACCTTTCCATAGACCTTTAGATGAGTGGGGGAAAATTGGATTTTTTTTATCTTCATTTTGAAAGGCATGTGGTGCTGGGAATTCCATGGGCTGGTTCTCATATCTGATTATACATGGCTCAATGAATTATCTTCCAGGTTATTTCATAATAGAATGACTCAGAATCCTGTCACTCCCAACTGAAACTTTCCCAGACTTTAAATGTCTTCTGATTTTATTTCTTTCCTCTGTGGGACTTTTCTACCACCATCTGGTGTTCAAAGGTGTTAAAGCTCATGGAGTATTGGGACCTGGGACCAGAAGGAACCTCAGAGGCCACCTGGTCCAACCCCTCCTCATTTTACAGAGAAGGAAATAGGAGTCCAGAGAGATGGAGGACCCTAAGGATCCTAACCCAGATTGATTAACTCCAAAACTCTCAGCCCTTTGTAGTTTTACATGCCTGTGAACTTCCATAAAAGAGTAAATGATGGAAGTAGATAGCAGGTGTCCACCAAGACTCAAATCCTAGGAAGAAAAAGTCACAGGTGTTTCCTAGAAGCTTGGGGGACCCCTGGTTTTGGAACGGTGGACATTTCTGCCCAAGGCGCCAGTTTGAAACAGTATTATTGATTCACCAGACTATGGATTCTACTTCTGACAGAAAATAAGATCCTTTTAGTTTGTCTTTGTAACCCTGAGGCCTAGTACCTGGAAGATAGTAGGTACTTAATACTGACTTGTGGAATGATTGATTGATCCCTTCCTCCTTCTAGAAAATGGTACATTCCAGTACAGGATGCCATTATTAACTACTCGAACTCATGTTGGTCTATGTCTAAAGTTTTTCCTACATTGACTCCCTCCCCTCGCCAGTCAAATCTGCAGCAAGATTAATATGTCTCATACATAAATTCCTCTGCTCAAAAACCCAATGCCTCTCTATGGCGTGTTCAGTCTGTCAACTCAACCTTCCACACCTGGGCACCCATTTCCCCCTTCCAGCCTTATCTCCTATTGTTCCCCTCTGGTCGGCTTTGGAGGACTCACTCTCCCCTGTTGACCTCCCTTGTATCCTCTGAACTCTCTTCCTTTGCTTCCGGATGCCAGGAATGGCTTCTGTCCCTTCTTCACCTGTGGAATACTTAACTATGCCCAACATCTCAATGCTAATGCCACTGCCCCTCTAGTTTATATATTGAGAATGATTTTAAGTTATGGTGATGTGAACAAGACATAAACTTCTCCTGCAAGACTCCACAAAGGCAAGGACCTGTTTTATCTAAACTGTGGCTCTATTATTGAGAAAAAATGAAATGTAAAAAAATAAACTTTATGTTTCTCCCAGCACTAATAGTATTTATATATAGTAATCAATAGTCAATTGAGCATGTATTAAATAGTCATATGCTAAATAGGCCCTTCAAAATGTCTACATTGGCAAGGATCTTGGAAACTAGAGATTCCCACCTCTATCTAAACAGATATCCTCTTTGTTTGAAGCCCTCAGCATGGAGAAGCCACCACCTCCATTCTTTGACTATTGAAGCAGCAGGATAGAGAAGACTCTAAAGTCCTGGGTTCATTTCCCATCTCTGATACATACAAGTCTGTGTGATCCTGGACAAGTCACTGGACCTTCACTATTCTGGGCAGTTCTCCAAGACTTTGCCTTGCAGAAAGGGTGCTGACCTGCCTTAGTGAAACAGAGATCCTCTCCTAGAAGTTCTCAGCATCCATCAGTGTTAACCAAAGATCTGGACCCAAAGCATGTTTACTCAGAAGCCAAAACCAGCTTCTGTTCATCTTCTCTCCAGGGCTCTTCTGGGTCTAAACAGAGAAGGTCTCATAGAAAGGCAGCATAGCAATAGAGAAGAAGGCATCAAACTTGGAGGCTGGAGACCGGAGTTCAAATCCCATCTCAAATATGTCTTTGTTTAAGAGACTGGGAATAGTCCTAGAGACTCCTGAGGTCTTCCTACATCATACGTTATTCTTGGCTGCTTTGTGATCTCGAACAACCCATGTGAGATTTCTGTGCCCGGCTTTTTGATCTGTTAAATGAGTGGTGAGAGTTGATGACAAGCCTCTAAACTCTTCTAACTTTAAATTTATGCTACTAGGAGCCTTTCATGTGTATGAACTTTTGAAATAGGGACAGCCAGATGATGAGACATCATTTCTGGAGTCCGGAAGATGCAAATTCAAATCCAGCTTCATTTTACTAGTGGTGTGACCCCGGGCAAGTCATGTCACCCTCTTTACCTCAGTTTCCTGATCTATAACATGAACTGGAGAAGGAAAAGGCAAACCGCTCCAGTGTCTTTGCCAAGAAAACCCCAAATGGGGTCACCACTAAAATGACTCAATCAAAAGACATCAACCTCTCCAAATATTTGAAGAAATCGGTTATGTTCCACCTCAGTCTTCTCCAGGAACATAACCCAATCACTCACACAAAACCAGGCATGGTCGTCTTCAGGACTCTTTTCCTCTCCTAGAGGAGTGGTAATTTATTAATTAGTCAATTAATTATGCTCACTAATTCAATAGATGTCAGTTCAGGAGTTGAATTTATCAGACCATTTAGATACACACACACACACACACACACACGTCTCTTCTAAAAATTCCAGCTTCTACATTTCACTGGTAGTTGGAGCACGGATTTCTTTTGTTTGGGGTTTGAATAGCCACAGCTGTAAATCTGATTCTCTGGTGGGATTTTGCTGCAGCTGGAGAGGGAAGAAATGAAGCCATGATTTGTAGCCAAGGGAACAAGTGTTTATGATAATTTAGGCATGGAAGGAAATCACTTACAAACTTCTTTCAACTTGCTTTGCCCACATTGTAGAATGTCCATGTGTTGTTTATGTGTTGAGTAGAAATCCCTGTGTTCTTTTATTAAGCATAAAATGAAAAAAAGTCTGCATTCAACATTCAAACATGTTTAAACAGGAACTAAGGAGAGGGCATGGTTTTGCAATATCTTTAAATGCAAGCCAAAGAAATAACCTTAGATACTGAGTTCCTCTTGTGGCTAATCTGTCTCCATCATGTCCTGGAGGGATAGACAGACTGTCATAACCAAGGATCCAGATGGAACAGGAGGGGGTCAGCCCATGAGAGGCCAGGAGCAGATGTCCAGGCAAATCTGCGGAAGTGAGTAAGGACCAGGTGTCAGGCGATGGGAGCAGAACCCAAGGACAGCCACAGGTCTAGACTAGCGTGCAGCAAGGGATGGCTTGGGACAGCATCCACCAGACTTATTTAGCCAAAGTTTACAACAAGGGCAGCGAGTTGGCGCAGTGGATAGCGGCCTTGGAGTCAGAAGGACAGGAATCCAAATCCAGCCTCAGACATTTATTAGCTGTATGACCACGGGCAAGTCACTTCACCCTGATTGTCTCACAGCCAGGACCATCTCTACTCATCCTCATTCATATCTGGATCCAGATGACTCTGGAGGAGAAAGGGAGGCTGGTGACCTAGCACAACCCCCCACACACACTCAAATCCAATTCACGTGATTGTCATGGCATCACCTCCCAGATGCTGTGGTCTTCTTTGAGAAGGAAAGACAACCATTAGTAAGTCTTACAACAAGGTTCTACATCCAGGGAGGGGTAAGACAAGTAAATAAGCAGCAGAGGAAGTCTAGGAGTGGGAATTTGGATTCAAAGACCTCTATGATGCCAGGGGAGGGAATTCTGAAGGATTTCTGAGATTCCTGGGACAAGATCGGTGATGAACCACAAAGCTATGGATCTTGGGCTCCTTCTATTCCCTTGTCTAAGGCTCCTTGATTCTGGAGAAGGCTTTCATGGAAATTCATCAAGAGAAGGGATTATCTAATTCTTTATACTTACAGTCATAGTGTCTGGTTCAGTCTGGCACATAGTGAGTACCTAATAAATACTCGTGGAATTGTTTTACTGGACATCTGCAACAGGAAATTTGTTAAATACCTATCCTGTCTAGAGTAATATCATAGGTCCTAGAACCAAAAACAGATGAAAAATGGCATCGTTCCTACCCCAGATGGGTTACAATCTCCTAGGGAGCGCATTTATATGAACACGAATAAGATGGGCTTGGAGTCCAAAAAGAGATTCCAAATGTCAGAAGAAAATTCAAGAATGGAAAAAATACTTTCTTTGGGGGTAGGAGGAGAAGGTTGGGCATGAAATGAGGAAAACTTCATGAAGGAATTCATCTCTTTACTAATATTCTCCTGATGAGCCTGAAGGCAGGTTATTTCAGAAAAAAAAAATTTAATTAATTGATTTACCCAAAGTTGTACAGCTAGTAAGTAGGAAACTTGAGAATCAAACCCTCACCTTCTGGTCTACATCCCTGCTAGAATCCTATTCCAAAGTTGCTGCTCCTCGTGGAGATTCTGGAGTCATCTCTTGGTCTGGTGATATCAGTAAGGTACAATCTGATTTCTTAATTCATGAGTCACCTGCTGGTCTGTTCTCTCCAATGCACTGCTCATTGGATAGTTCTCCAAAGACTTGTAGTTGTTTTGTGGTCTTTTCCCCAAATAGCAAAATGTTTCAGCTCTTTTAGCCCAGAGCCTTGGGGTCTATCTCAGCCCCTTCTGATTCAGACCTCCAGTCAATCAGCCAGAAGCCCTTAAATATTAAATCTTTTGATACTACTTTTCTTCTACCTAAGATGCTACTCCCTGGGTTGGCATACTCTTTGAACTAGAGTAAGAAAATGCCTTTATTGATTAAGATCCCCAAGGACCTTCATGAAGCAAGACCAGAACTAGCTACGTGAGGGTCTGGCGACCATTGTCCCATTCTCTAATACAGTGCTGCTTTCTGCAAATAGAATTAAGTGCTGAGAGAGAGGACAAAGGAGGAGGGGAAGACAGAGCCAGAGCCAGATACAGAGCAAGACAGGGAGAAAGAAAGAGGGTCAGAGAGAGCAAGAGAAAGACAGAGAGACAGAGACGGGGGGGGGGGGGGGACAAGGGGGGGGAGAGAGAAAGAGACAGACAGAGAGACAGACAAACTGATAGACAGATGAGAGGGAGGAAGAGAGAGATAGAGACAGAGAGAAAAGAAACAGGGGAGGGAGAGAGGGAGAGACAGAGACAGACACAGGACAAAGAGAGAGGGAGACAGACAGACAGACAGACAGAGACAGAGAGAGAGATTTTGCTTTTGTCATATGGGCTACATTGGGGATGCCTGTGTTCAATTTAACGCACATCCACTGCCAAGTGTGAAAAAGGACTTTCAATACAGAAAACAAAGAAAAAGCTCCTTAGAAGTTATCACCAAGGACAAGCTAGTCCGGGGAAATAATGAATGAAAGCACAAACAGGTGGGATTGCTCTGGGCGACCCTCCTGAAGAAGAGTTCAGAGCTGCACCTTTAGGACTCGTTGAGAGTAAGGCAGAGAGAGACAGGTCAGCTTTTCTAGATGGAAGGGAGAATGGGTAAAAAGCACTGAAAGCAAGGAGGCCGGAATGACTGCTCTTGGGCGTGTTGTGGGCACCGGGCAGGAGGAAGGGTTCCTTGGCTCCAACCACTTTAATGGCACAACACAAGAGAAAGGTTGAGACCAGAGCGTCTTGTCTGACCAACTAAGAATAAAGTCAGGGGGAGGCTAGGTGGCGCAGTGGATAGAGCACCGGCCCTGGAGTCAGGAGGATCTGAGTTCAAATCTGCCCTCAGACACTTAATAATTACCTAATAACCTTGGGCAAGCCACTTAACTGCATTGCCTGGCAAAAATCTAAAAAAAAAAAAAACAAGAAAACCCAGACCTTCACACATCTACTAACAATAGTTTCTGTGTATAAAAGTCTCTCGGGGTTCAAAGAGCTTCCACAAACATGCTCTCTTGGGAACCTTTACTATGTCCCTCGAAGTTAGGCAGAGTAGATAATAGTCGAGAATACTGTTCCCTTTCCTAGATAATAGAAAATAAATAGAAAATAGCTTCTGACAGACCACGGTCTCACAGATACAACGCTGGCTTTGGTGTGCAATGACCTGAGTCCTTGGCTCTCATTTTTATTCCCTTTGTGACCTCAGGTAGATCATTGGACTTCCCTGAGCCTCAGTTTCTTCATCTGTAAAATGAAGGAGTTGGAAGAAATGGCCCCTGAGCTGACCCTAGAGCGAAGACCTATTATTAACTTGTCCACAGTCACATAACTAGTTAATGATACAAGATCATAACCATAGACCAGAGCGCTCGTGCTCTCTCTCTGTGTGTCACTCTCTGTCTTTCTCTCTGTCTCTGTCTCTCTCTGTCTCTCTCTGTCTCTGTCTCTCTCTGTCTCTTTCTCTCTGTCTCTCTGTCTCTCTCTGTCTCTCTCTCCCCCCCATCTCTCTCTGTATCTCTGTCTCTCTTTCTGTCTCTGTCTCCCCATCTTCCCCCACACACAAAGCCATTATGAAGCTGAATCATAGACCATTAGTGACAGAGAGTTAGCTAAAAGCCTTGATAGCTTGCTCTGATGCCAGGCAGATCCCATGGAAACAGCCCCAGCCCCGTCTCCCCTTCTCTTGGGAGAAGACCACCCAAAAAGGGGAGCTTGAAAAGGAAGTAACCCTGGAATGGAAGGAGATTGAGGAATGATGTGGTCACAGCTCACCTTAATTATTCCAATTAGTTTGTGGCAGGATCAGAATGTTCAGAACTTTCCTAGGGGGAACTCTGAGCTCATCAGGAAGAAATCTGGAAGTCAACAAGACCAAAGGGAGCTTTTCTACCTCACCTCTTCTTCCAATGAGAAGACACCAAACCTAAATGGTTCACAATGAGCATCTTACCCCTTCTTTATAGCTCTGTTTTTTTATAGCTTTTTTATAGCTCTTTATACCCCTTCCCATAGCTCTGTTTCCTCTAGGTTCCTGCCTGCCCTGGCACCTGCTTACAGTTTTCTTTCCTTCATGTTCCCTAACCCCAGGGAAGCTAAGCTCCTAACTGCTGTTCCTCAAGCATCCCATTTCCCACCTCCGGGACTTTACTCTCCCCTGGGACAGGAATGCCTTTCCTCCTCATCTCCCTCCTGGAAACCCTGTCTCCTTCAACTATAGACATATTGTGCATGGATGGATGGATGGATAAAAGTATATTTAATACATGTATATTTACAGAGACCCCACAAGCTTTAGTGCAATTTTAAACCTAACAGCCCAAAGCTATAATTTTGAGCTATTAGACTTCAAATTACACAAAGGTTTTGCAAACCCTCTGTCTTTTGCATCTATAAATATATATATTTAAACATTCACATTTATAGGCATAGTTGTACACATATGTGCAAGAACGTGTAGTTCTGTCATGTCTCCTCTATGGAATATAATGACTATAAAGTCCTGGAGGACAGTGGTTACTTTACTTCTTTGTATCACCAATGCTTGGCGTTCATATTGAGGAAACCCTGGGTGCCAGGGAATCAAGGGTAAGTGAGTTGCCCAAAGTCACCCAGCTAATGAGTATCAAGTGTCTGAAACCAGATTTAAACACAGGTCCTCCTGACTTCAAGGCCAGTGCCCTACCTGAAAATAGAGCACTGACCTTGGATGCAGGAGGATGGGAGTCTGAATCCAGCCTTAGACACTTGACACTAGCTGTGTGACCTTGGACAAATCACTTAACCCTTATGCCTCGCATCCAGAACCATCGTCCTGGTACTTATCTGGCCACTGGACCCAGATGATTCTGGAGGAGAAAGTGAGACTGGTGACAGCACAGTACCCTCAACTCAAATCCAATTCCCATGCTTGTCATGGTCTCACCTCCCTGATGTCACCGTCTTCCTCGAGAATGAAGGACAAACATTATTACAAAAACATTAGTATCTGGTAGTTGATCAAGTCCCACAGAAGGTCATCTTAGTGCCAGAATATCCTAAGAGAAGGGAGTGGATTAGGGATGAGCTTTGACCTGGAGTGTCTCTGTCTCTGTGTGTGTGTGTCTGTCTGTCTCCCTCTCTTTCAAGGTTCTTACACACACACACACACACACACACACACACACACACACACAATCACAGCTCCCTCCTTTGATACTTTCACAAATTTATGATCTCGTCCTGATCCCAGTGACATGAGTTATCCTTCCAGTGATGGCAGCTAGACGATGCAGTGAATAGAGCCTAGGCCTGGAATCAGGATGATCTAGGTTTGAATCGAGTCCCAGACACTTTCAAACTGTGAGACCCTGAACAAGTCACTTAACCTCTGGTTGCCTCAGTTTCCTCAACTGTAAAATGGGGATAATAATAATAACAGGGTTGTTGTGAGAACCAAATGAGATAATATCTATCAAATGATTAGCACAGATAATAGGTTAATTATTACCAAGTTTTCATTTTCCACAAACCTCCCATATAAGATCTAATCATCCCTCAGTTGTTTGCTTGGTTTTTTACATTTCCTGGTGCCACTGCAATGCTCATTCTTGCCATATAAACAGCCCCCATCGTTTTCTGGTCTCTCGGGCAGATCTTTTGTCCAGGCTCATGTTTGTTACTTCCAGAATGTGATCTCACCATTTCGTGCCATTCCCTTCTCTTTTTGCTTTCAGTCTCTCCCAACAGCACAGGTGTATCTGGCATTAAAGAAATGGACTTTGGGCATTTCTAGTAGTTGAAATTCAACCTTTACAGATTCATTCTTTGGGGCTTATCATCGCCTTCCCCAGACAATCCTCTGAAAACAATTACCACTGCAAGAGCTAACACATTAAATCCAGAGAATCAAAGACTGTCAGAGATGGAATGAACGCAGAATCTCACAAGGACCCCAGAGGTTATCTAGCACAGCTTTTACTGAAAAGAAATCTCCCCTCCAATAGTCCCTCCATCTGGTCTTTGCTTGAAGACCCCAAGGGGTAGTCCATTGCACTTTGGACGCGTTCTTATTGGTAAGGAGTTATCATCAACCTAAAACCACCTCTCAGCAATTTTAACCCACTGATCCAGGTTCTTCCCTGTTTGGCTAAACAGAATAAATTTAAGCTCTGTTCTACACAAGGAATCCATTAGTTCTCTAAAGAAAGCTATTGTCTCACCTAAACCACTCTTCTCTGAGTTAAAATATTGTATACCCAGTTCCTTAAGCCAGTCTTTTTAGTTTTTAGTTTTGAGGGGTTTTTTTTTAGTTGGTTTTTTTTTTTGCAAGGCACATGGGGTTAAGTGGCTTGCCCAAGGCCACACAGCTAGGCAATTATTAAGTGTCTGAGACCAGATTTGAACCCAGGTACTCCTGACTCCAAGGTTGGTGCTTTATCCACTACGCTACCTAGCCGCCCCAAGCCAGTCTTTCTAAGGGATATTCTTGGGCCATTCTTGATGCCCTCCTCTGATCATCTCCAACTTGTCCTTATAATTCCCAAAACGTGAGGCCAAAAGCTGAATGCCATACTCCAGTTGTGGCATATCGCAGTATGGGGCAGGACGCATACCTCCACCACTCAAGGCAGCCCAAGATCACCTTAGCTTTCCCACAGCTGCCTTAAATCACCCTGCGGACTCTTGTCAAACTTTAGTCCACTAAGACACCCCCTCTATCTTTTTCAGATTAACTGTATTGTCTAAGCCCCCTGCTTCTATCCTGCACTTGTGAAGTTAATTTAATAACTTGTGAAGTTAATTTTCTGAGGCACCTTGTGGGACTTTCACTTCTCTTATTAAAGTCCATCTTATTAGATGTTTTAACGAATATTCTAGCCTGTTGAAATCTTTCTAAACCCTCACTGTCAACAAACACATCAGCTATTGGTATCACTAGCATTTTATCACTTAAAAATTGAATAAACATGCTGTTTATCAATTCATTCAAGTAATTAACTAAAACATCAAACAGCATTACTGCCAAGAGAATACAAGGCTTTCTTTGAATAAGCAAGAAATTCCCCAGAGCCGGGGAAATCACTAGTCCAAATTCAAGCAACTGGACGATAGCAAAGTCAAAGTTAGAGGATCCAAATTTAGCTAGAGAAGATCACATAGAATTCGAGCCCTTGGAAGTCATCCAGTCTAAATCCCTCATTTTACAGATGAGGAAACTGAGGCCCCGAGAGAAGGACTTGTAAAATGGATAATAGGATCACAGATGCAGAGCTAGAAGGGATCTCAAAGGCCATTTAATCCTATTACACACACCGAAATAAAGAAATCAAGTTTCATCCAGACAAATGATTTATTTAGCTAGGCTTGCGGTTGAAGAAACAAATGAGATCCCCAGGCTCGCTCTTGGAAACACAAGAGGTCCTGCATTTTGGCTTCTAGCCCGTAAATATACAATTTAGAGAGAGTAAAAAACAAGATGTGAGGATTAAGCCACCTGGTTTCTTACTGATGGAGGGGATCTGGAGGGAGAGGAGTAGCCTTGTGATATTCTTTAAGTAGGGTGACATTTGGGAAGGGAAGTAAGCTTGTGAAATCTCCAAATTCAGATGATTTACATGGAATTGAAACAACTTCCCTCAGTGGTGGAAGATAAGCAAAATGGAGTTATTTAGGCTATTTTTAATAGAATGATCCAAATCCCTCCTTTTATAGTTGGGGAAACTGAGGTCCCAGGAGGGGGAAGTGACTTTATAAAGAGGTTAATAAATCCACAGCTTCGATGGTGAGTTGGTGCAAATCTCTCTTTTTATAGACAAGGAAACTGGAGCCCAGAGAAGTCCTCTTTCCACCTTCCAAACTGACAATATGCCAAGTTTTAGTCGTTGGATCATCTCTTAATTGATGAAGGGCATGAGGGACCAAGAAGCAGTTAAGAACACCACTAGGTGGCACAGTGGATATAGCACCGGCCCTGGAGTCAGGAGGACCTGAGTTCAAATTTGACCTCAGACCCTTAATAATGACCTAGCTGTGTGACCTTGGGCAAGCCACTTAACCCCATTGCCTTGCAAAAGCCAAAAAAGAAAAAGAAAAAAGAAAAAAAGAACATTAGGCACTGGAAGCAAGTCGGGGCCTAAGCAAGACAGAAAATAGAGTCTGAAAAATACTAAAAGAAAGAAGAAACCCCAAAAGGGAGGACCTGGAGACCAACTTTATGCCTACATCACAAATCTTGCCTAACCCTACCCACGTGTCTTGCCTGAGTCATCTCTAGTCCTTGGGACTACAGAAAATCCTAGGGTGTTTCTATTCATTTTCCAATAGCTTAGCTCTCTAGAGTATATGGGGAAGAACAAACAATAGGCTTGGAGTTAGAGGGCATGTTTTTCAGTGGGCCTCAGTTTCCTTCTCTGTAAAATATGGGGTTTAGATTAGACCAGCTCTAACATCCTTTCTTTGTGTGTCTATATATATATATATATATATATATATATACATATATATATATATATGTATGTATTACTTTTATTATTTGGGAGGAGACAATTGGGGTTAAGTGACTTGCCCAGGATCACACCACTAGTAAGAATCTAAGGTAAGATTTGAACTCCGATTTTCTTGCCTCCAGGGCTGGTGCTCTAGCCGATGCTTCACCCAGCAGCCCCCTCTGATGTCCTTTCCAGTTCTATCATTCTTTGAACTACTCAGCACACAAGGCCATTTTTCAGAGGTTTCTCAGGTTCCTGAAGACCCCACCCCAATTAATAGCAATGAATCTGGGTCAAACTGGGCTTCATGGCCAGATGGAAGGCTGGGCCTGCCTTGGACCAAGCCCACGCCCAAGGGCTGACCCTGCCCTCCAGTCCAGTGAGCCCTGGCTCTCCCCACCGCTGGCCTCTGGGGTTGGCTCCCTGACCTGTTGACCAGCCCCAGGAACGCCCTTGTTCCAGAAGTTCCTGGAACCAAACTACCAAGAAAGGCCACTAGAGGTCACTTTGCCCTAGAATTCAAAACATGCCAGCCACGTGCATCCGATGGATGTTTACTGAAATACTTCAGGAAAAAAAAACCCAGAAAGACGATTGAGTCACTCATGTTGCTCAAGTTGTCTGGCAATGGCCTGGTTGGCAGTGGGGCAATCTTCCTCTCTCAGTCCCCTCCCCACACCCACGTCTTTCTAGATCCTTCTAAAGTATGAACCAACCCAACACTGTTTGGGAATGCCAACCGGCTGCCAAGGCAGCTCCTGGGGCTCTGGGGGTATCCGGGAAGTGAGGAGGACCTTGTAGACCCTTCCAATTCCACCCCGGAAGACAGTCTGATTTAGGCCTTGGGATTTCAAAAAGACCATCGATAAAATATTTACATAGAAAAAAGGGCCCACATCTAAGATCATTCTAGTAAGAATTAGCACAAGTCTATAAGACTGAGAGCCTTAACCCCAATGGAGAAGTAACCAAACATAGGAATGTTTTTTTTTTAATTTTATTTATTTAAGGCAATAACATGAAGTGACTTGGCCAAGGTCACACAGCTAGGCAATTATTAAGTGAAATCAAATTTGAATTCAGGTCCTCCTGACTCCAGGGTCAGTGTTCTATCCACTGAGAGACTAGCTGCCCCCAGTAATGGTTTATAAGAGAAGCACTCTCAATAATCACGGGAAAGAAATAGTCCAAACTGAACAAAATTTAAATTTAAAAAAAAAAACTGCCTCGGACTCAATTGGTCCTATTTCTTGTCATGGGCTTGTCTTTGTGGGCCTCAGTTTCCTCATCTATAAATAAAGGGGTCACCACATGAAGCAGGAATGTACAAAAAAAAGCAAAAGATGAGAGCTCTGCCCTCCAGCATCTAAGAAGCTAATGGCAAGAGAGCAAACAAATATGAGCAAACAAGAATTTGAAGGATAAATTGAAATACTACTCAAGGGGAAGCGCTAATACAAAGGCGGATCAGAAAAACTTGCCTCCCAGTCTTGCCTCCATTAGCCCGTGAGGTTGTGCAGAGCCTAGTCTGGTTCAGTTTCTCTCTCTTTTTTTAATCAGGTGGTTGTCTTGGCTTCTTTGCCTTTCTTTGAGCTAATTCATTGGCTTTATGATAGAAACAATGTGAGGTGTTATGTCATTCTAAGCCTTAGGGATGACACCCAGAGCCAGAGTTAGGCAAGCTTTGTGAAGTCAACCTGAAGTTTATTCCAGTTCCTTCCTGGTTGGGTCTCTTAGTATCATAGGTTTTTCAAAGCCTACTTGCTTAAGGTCCTGAGGGCTTCATCTATGGCACTCTTAATAAAAATTAGTGGATAGGGGCACCTAGGTGGTGCAATGGATAGAGCACTGGCCCTGGAGTTAGAAAAACCTGAGTTTATATCTAACCTCAGACACTTAATAATTGCCTAACTGTGTGACCTTAGGCAAGTCACTTAACCCCACTGCCTTGCCACAAAAACCAAAATAAAATAAAACACTAGTGTACTGACTGTCATTGACACCTACAAGCTGAACAACCCTTGCAGATCACCTTAAGAGAATGCTCCATACACCTGGGATCTGTCTGTCCAATAATAAAATAAAGGAGTTGAGGTTTATATAGCACCTTACCTAAGATATCTCCTTTGACCTGGCAAACCCTGTGAAGTAGGTGTGAGCCTCACCCTCAAACTCAAATTAAAAGTGACTTGCCCAAGGTCACTGAGCTCAGCCAAGCATCAGGTAGAAGGCCAACCTGTCCCCTTGTACATGCCAGCTCTGGCACCTGGCCACCCTAATCCTGGAGTTTATACCAACTCTAAAGTCTAGGCTGGCATAAACCTCAGAGGGGGCTGGCCACCTCCGGGTCCAGAGCCTGCCCAAAGGCAGAAGCGGACGAGTATATTGATGTCTGTCCATTTGCACCAAAATAAAAGATGGAATGGAGGAGAGTGGATTGTCTCACTTTTGTGTAGTGGCTTCTAAAGACAGAGGAGAAGAATGACAATGATAATGGCCCAGCCTGGGATCTGAAAAACCGGGGGCCACCGGAACATAATAGGTGGTGGGGAGCAAGCCCAGTGTTATGGAAATGGGGGACCGGCCATCCCCGAGACAGGATTACCCAAGGGGCAACGCTTCTCCCCACTCCTACTGGGAGGTCACCAAGACAGGGCAATTCCTTTGTATCCCTATCCCTATGCAAAGGGACAAAAAGGTGAATGCCTAAGGTAAAGAGAGGCCGGGCCTAGCCTGGCCCTGAGTCCTGGGAGACCCAGGCCAGGAAGAGAGCAGTTTAAAAAAACCATGAATTGTTCCTTATTCAGTTATGGCCAGAAAGATTTCCATTTGCATTTGGGAGTTTGGTATTCAGAGAGCTTAAACTGTTTCCCTCTCCAGTGAGCACCACCAAATAATAACGAATTCTCTCTGATCCCCAGATTCAAGGCTTTGCTCAGGGTCTTCCTGCCCATCCTCCCCAGGCTGATCAACCTTCCCAGCTAAAAACCATTTCTCCTTTTCTCCTAGGAACAAAGCTCTAGAGTTGGCAGCAACTTTAGAGACCAAAACCCAACCCCCCCCCCAATGTCTGAGCTGGGATTTGAACCCAGGTCCTCTATTGCCTGAACCTTGTATAGTTCTGATGGCAAAGAGCTCGTTTTTCCTTCTATTTTAATTATTGGGGTCCCTACCATTCCCCCTGACCCTTTTGTACCCATCATAGTCACTTGATTTTTCATCTTAATTTTCCCATACAACTAAGACCAAAAAACCCTTCCCATCAATCTTTCCTTTGTCACTGACCCTCCTGTCGGTCTCTGGCCGAGGTCAGAATAAAGAGATGTTAGCTCAGCTATGCTAGGAGGTGGGAAGCAGCATAAAAATGAAGTCATCTCCCCTCCCCAGGAAAAGTCATACATATACAAGTAAAGGCTATGGAGAGGAAAGGAATGTCCCAAAGTAAGAGGGAACCAGGAGGCAGGACCTCCTGGGAAACGTCTACCCTTGAAAAGTTCCACCCCAGTTGAGCCAGACTCAACTGCAATTTTTATTTTATTTTATTTTTTTAGTTTTTGCAAGGCAGTGGGGTTCAGTGACTTGCCCAAGGCCACACAGCTAGGTCATTACTAAGTGTCTGAGGTCGGATTTGAACTCAGTTCCTCCTGACTCCAGGGCTGGCGCTCTATCCACTGCACCACCTCGCCACCCCTCAACTGCAAATCTTTACTGGGTCACAAAGTCATGACTGCCCAAGATCTCCTTCAGTCTTAAAATCTAGGATGAACTGAAGCAACCGACTCTTCAAGAGGGCTGAGCAATCTGGGGATGAAGGCTCAGCCATAAACTGGGGGGAGCGGTGCAGAATAACCCCCTCGAATAGGGCCCTAGCCAGTCTGGAGTGTTTGACAAAGGCTGAGGGGGGAAACCAAGATCTTTGGGAGTCTTTGGAATGTTGTAAAGTCATTTTAGTCATGTTTGACTTCTCACGATCCCCTTTTGAAGTTTTCTTGGCAGAGACACTGGAACCATTTGCCATTTCCTTCTCCAGTTCATTTTGCAGATGAGGAAACTGAGGCAGACAGAGTGGAATGACTTGCTCAGGGTCATGTGGCTAGTGTCTGAGGTCAGATTTGAACTTAGGTACACAGCATATATCTTAATAATATATTAGTGGGGGCAGCTAGGTGGAATAGAGTACCAGCCCTGGAGCCAGGAGGACCCGAGTTCAAATTTGACTTCAGACACAATAATTTCCTATCTGTGTGACCTTGGGCAAGTCACTTAACCCCACTGCCTTTCAAAAACCAAAAAATAAAAAAATAGTACATTAGTGGAGGTTAACAGTTTTAGGAGAGGCAGCTTGGCACAGGAGACAGAGCACTAGCCTTGGAGCCAAGACCTGAGCCCAAGTCTATCCCTGATGGCACCGGCACAATGCCCCCTGGAACCATGGCAAGTTAAAGGACTTAACCAGCGAATATGAGCTTCCCTTCAGCCCAGCTGATCCTCCATCCACTGTCCTGAGAATCCTAGAGAGATGATGATGATGATGACTTCTTGGCCCTCAACTGCAGGAAACCCACCCAAAATTGGGGGGGGGGGTTGTTGGCGGAGATATTGGACTGCTTTGTCATTTCCTTTTTCAGTTCATTTCAAAGATGAGGAAACTGAGACAGAGAGGATGGAATGACTTGCCCAGGGTCACACAGCTAGCAAATGTTTGAAGTCAGATTGGAACTCATAAGGTTGTCTGCTGATTTACATAGGTTATATCTATCAATGTGTTATTGAAATTAAAACATCTTGGTATTATTATGAAAATAGTTTTGATCTCTCTGGGACCGCAAGGCAACCCCAGACCACACTCTGAGAACTGTCTCCTGTAAAATATGAAGAACCAAATTCTACCCCCAGAGTGAATAGTACTTATATAACTAGCCAGTTTGCTTTCTCTCCCTGTCCCTCAGATTCTCTATTTGATGTGTTAAAAAAGAAAAAGAAAACTTGTCCTACCTTCCTCTGGAATGTGAGGATAAAATGAAACCCGGTTTATATGTAGCCCCCAGCTATATATAAAAACTCAAAATACAGGGTCTTTTATTCGAGGCTTAATAAATTCAGAGTGATGAGAAATCAGACCATTTTTCCAGACTCCCTTTGGTGAGACGGCCAATCACAGGGAGCTCAGATGCGAGAGGGAGGTTGTTTATTCTCTTTCTAGAAGCTGCCTTCAGAAGGTTGTGAAGGAAAACCATTCCCGCGGTGCACCTCTCACCTGGATTCCTGCCCCTCGACTTCCCAGTGGTCACCTAGGAGCTGGGGTCACTGGGAAATTCTCTCTTATCTCAAGGTTAGAGAATAACCTTCTGTCTTAAAGGCTCAAATAAACTCAAGCAACAGACTCTACAAGAGGGCTGAGCAATCTGGGGTGGAGGGCTCAACTCTAAATTGTGGGAGGTGGTACAGAATCCCCCCTCCAATAGGGTATGTTCACAGGCAGCCCCAGACTGTCTGGGAGTGTTTGGGATGAGAGAGATAGGAGAAGAAAACTGCAGGGAGATCCCTTTCCCCAAGAGTCAGCTCCACCTGCAATGGTCCCTACAAGATGCTTCCCCAAGGGGCAGCTAGGTGGCCCTGGAGCCAGGAGGACCTGAGTTCAAATCCGACCCCAGACATTGAATAATATCCTAGCTGTGTGACCTTGGGCAAGTCACTTAACCCCATTGCCTTAAAAAAAGGTATCTTATCAAGATGCTTCCCCAGAAGGAAGTCGCCACCTTGGCTTCTCTCATAGCTCCTCTTGGGCTCCTGGGGTCTCCAGTGATTCTGCGCATGGCTCATCTGAAAAAGTATCTGTCCTCAATGTGCAGGGCGACTGGTGGGGTGGCGGAGGGAGAACCAGGCCCGCAGACTCATCTTCCTCACCGGATGACCCTGGGCTAGTCGCTCAACCCTCCGCCTCAGTTTCCTCATCTGTGAACAGAGCCACCCCAGGCTGCAAAGACAGGAATCCCTGAGATGGTGCTAGAGCTCAGACAGCTGTATGACCCTGGACAAGTCCCTTTGTCCCTGACTTCCTCGATTTCTTCAAGTATAAAATGGGAAGAATAACAGCACAGAGTTGGTGTAAGATCAAATGAGATTATACTTTGTAAAGTAAGTGCTGAGTGGGCATCATACACAAGAGATGCTTAATATTCCCTTTATCCCTCACAATAATGATGTGATAGGGGGCGGCTAGGTGGCACAGTGGATAAAGCACTGGCCCTGGAGTCAGAAGTACCTGGGTTCAAATCCAGTCTCAAACAATAATTACCTAGTTGTGTGGCCTTGGGCAAGCCGCTTAACCCCATTTGCCTTGCAAAAACCTAAAAAAAAAAATAAAAATAAAATAATGATATGATAGCACATTGCATGTCAGAGCAGCTGTATGGTAGCCTTGGGGTCAGAAGGAGCTGAGTTCAAATCTAGCCTTGGACACTTACTAGTTGTGTGAGGGAAGGGAGGAAGGGAGGGAGGGAGGAAGAAATCATTGCATATGTTCACTTATTTGGTTCTCCTAACAATCCTGTTGAAGGTAGTGAATTTCTCATCCCTGGAGATATTTAAGTGGAAATGATGATGACTCCTGAGGGATGCTGTAGAATGAATTTCTGCACTGGGTGGGAGATTGGACTGGATGACTTTTTTTTTTTTTGCAAGGCAATGGGGTTAAGTGACTTGCCTAAGGTAATTATTAAGAAACTGAGTTCACAATTGATGGAGGGAGAACCCAAAGGGGAAGGCATTAGCCATTGGAAAAGGTGGGACTGGGGAGACCTCCCCCAGGTACAAGGATAGGAGCTGAGTCTAGAAGGGAGCCAGAGAAGATAAGGGAAAGAGGCCTGGGGGTCAGCCGGGGGCTGAAGATAACAGGGTGAAGAATAATGAGGAGATCTGGGCTTCAAAGATTATTTGGAATTTCCTAAACTGGGAGGGGTGGGGAGAGAAAGGAGATTTGTCTTTAAAACCCAAATCCTTAGTTGCTATTTCATTGTCTCTGATACAAATCATTCTGCTTTCCCAGAAAGTACAGTTCATGTCATTGCTATGTGATTTTTTTTAGGGGTAAGGTTTTAGGGAGTCATCCCCCCATTGCTTAGGGCAGTATATAGTTAACCAGACCTGGAGTCAGGCAGACCTGGCTTCAAATCTGATCTCAGTCCCTTACCAACCGTGTGATCCTGGACAAGTCACTTTACCTCTGTCTGCCTCAAAGACGGGAGTACGGAAATGTGGCTAATAAGAGCACTTACCCCTCAGCATTGTTATAAAAATAAAATGAGAATATTTGTAACGTACTTTGCAAACCTATAAATGCTATTATTGGATGACTAATATGGAAATATGTTTAACATGATTATACATGTATAATTTATATCAGATTGCTTGCTGTCTTGTGGAGGGAGGGGACAAAATTTTACAAAACTGAATGCTGGGGCAGCTAGGTGGCTCAGTGGATAGAGCCCCGGTCCTGGAGTCAGGAGTGCCTGAGCTCAAATCCGGCCTCAGACGCTTAATAATTGCCTAGCGGTGTGGCCTTGGGCAAGCCACTTAACCCCACTGCCTAGCAAAAACTAAAAAAGCAAAAAAAAGTGAATGCTGAAATCTATCTCTACCTGTAGTTAGAAAAAGATTTTTCCCTAATAAATTTTTAAAATTCTGTTATTATTGTTATTTTAATTTAGCAAATAGCCTTTGAGGGATTAAAAAAAGCTGATTATCCTAGGACCCTAAACGTGCTTACCTTGCCCAGGCCCATCTTCAGAGCCTCTCTACTTTGGCAGAACCCACCAGAGTTATGGTCCCCTGACAGAGCTTTACCCAGGGAGCAATGAGAGCAGGGCTTAGAAAATATAATTACAAACCATACTACCCTCCTCTGGTATCCCACTCTGCCACTTCTCCAATTGGTATGAAAAGGACCCTGAATTCTTGAAGGTTGGGCCAGTGGGGAGGCCCTGCCAGGTTCTGCTCATTGGAAGGTCTTCAAATACCAATATATTGTCAAAAACCATGTGAGCATCAGCCCAGCTAATATTGGACAAGCTCGTGGCCAGAGGGTCAGCAGCCATCCACTTAGCAACCTTTATCCTTCCGCATCAGCTCCTGAAGACCATCTCTTATGGCACAAATCAATGAATGAATCAATAGGCATGTATTAATCACCAAATAAAAGAGTCCCAAATGGCATCCAAATAGGAAGGATGAAAGCCTCTGGGATCCTGGGATGCTCAGCATTTGAAGTAGCCACAGTTTGACAAAGTCTAAACTGGGCCCACAAGGTTGTTTGTATCTTGAACTAATTATGAGTTCTGTTATCTGCCTCTAAGAAAAAATAAAGAGAAAAAAGAACTGAAAGGAGGAAGCTCCTGCCATCAGTGCAGGTTGGCACCTTCTCTACAATTTCTTGGAGGAGACTAAAAAGGAACACTTACCAGAGTCCTCCAGACAGTATGTTGGAAATGGACTTGAATCTAGGTTTTCCTGACTTTAAAGTCAGCCCTCTACCCCCAGGACCATACTTTCTGTACTGGACCTACAAGACTTCATTGGTATGGGGGCAGCTAGGTGGCACAGTGGATAGAGACCAACCCTGGAGTCAGGAGGACCTGAGTTCAAATATGACCTCAGACACTTAATAATGACTTAGCTGATCTAATTAATAATGACCTTGAGCAAATCACTTAACTCTTTTGTCCTGCAAAAATCAAAAACTAAAATAAAAAGACTTCATTGCTGCTACAGACTCCCAGGTAGGAAAACTCCAACTCATGAAGATAGGGACCTTCTACAATATATGGTCTTAGTTGCCTGGCACATTGAGAGAAACAACAATCATGATTTTAAAATAATGTTGCTTCATTTGTCCTTCCAAGCCACATATCTACTGAGCACCTACCATGTGCAGAGGACTATGGGAGATCAAAGATGAGTAAGATAATGTCTCCATCCTCCAACTAAAACATGGACTTAATGATAGATGCCACTAAAACAAAAAAAGTAGTGCTGTCACCTGTAAAGGAAGGAGGAATTAGACCAGGGGTCTGCTAGGTCTCATGAATCTTACATCGTATGACTGAAGTTCACTCCTGGGGTTAGTTAGGGAGGGTGATCATCTCTAGATGGGGAAAATTGGGAAAGGTTTTGTCGAGAAGGTGGTATTTGAGCTAAATCTGAAAGGGCCTGTACGACGGCCCCGGGAACAGATAGAAGAGGGCGATTCAGGCTTGTGCTGTGCTGTTGTTTGCCCTTTGCTGCCAGAAGACCAATGACATCCCAGGGTGATGGCCCTTGTGTGTGAATTGAATTTAAGGGAGGTACAATTGTACAAAGTCATCAGCTGCACTCTTTCTTCCAGAGATAAAAGCCAAGACAACCGGTGATGCCCCAAGATACAGCAGATGACCTTGGTGTCTTCTATGCACTTTACTTCAGTTGCCTACTTGGCTATTGGAACAAATTGCTCTCGGCAGTCCTTTCTTTTGGGGGGTGGCAAGGCAATGGGGTTAAGTGACTTGCCCAAGGCCACACAGCTAGGTCATTATTAAGTGTCTGAGATTAGAGTTGAACTCAGATCCTCCTGATTCCAGGGCTAGTGCTCTATCCACTGCACCACCCAGCCACCCTCACAATCCTTTTGCCAGTGAAAGTCTTCATGAAATCATCCCTCTTGGCTCACTGACAAGTCCGTTGGTTACCTTCTACCTAGTTTAGCCTATCTAAGGATAGGGTTTGCCGGGGTGTGGTCGTTGCATGTGTTAGAACTTCTTGGACCCACAGGTGAGAGTTGGGTGAGAGGTGGTCACCAAAGATGGAAAAGCAACCCCGAAAAGGGCTCAGCAGCCCTCATTCCTGAATCACCCCATGATTCCCAAATGCTTGTGACTGACTAGGTTTCAGACACTGATTCTTTAAATTGAGACCACTTCAACATGGTGATGATGCCCACTCATAACTGGTGGTGACACAAAGTTTTCTTTAGTGACAGAATGATTTTAAAAATCAAATGCAGGGGTGGCTAGGTGGCACCGTAGATAGAGCACTGGCCTGGAATAGGGAGGATCTGAGTTCAAATCCGACCTCAGACACTTAATAATTGCCTAGCTGTGTGACCTTGGGCAAGTCACTTGACCCCCATTGCCTTGCAAAAACAAAAAAAAATCAAATGTGAAGAATTTTGCTTTGTATGCATACAAGTGGCAGCTGGGAAAAGTGGTCATTCTAGGCAGAAGAGAAGACAAAAGATCCAAAGATGGAACTTCAGACTGGGATTGTCAGTTCCATGCTGTACACATCCACCTTGCTGCCTCTCAACATGTCTAAAGCGAAACCCATCATCTTCACTAGTGAGACAGTGGACAGAGCACTGGCCTTGGAGTCAGGAGGATGGGAGTTCGAGCCTGACCTCAGACACTTGACTCTTATTAACTATGCGACCTTGGGCCAGTCACTTAACCCTGATTGCTCTATATCCAGGACCAGCTTCAGTTGTCACGATCCTTAACTGATCACTGGATCCAGATGGCTCTGGAGGAGAAAGGGAGACTAGGAACTTAGCACTGCCCCCCCATCACTCAAATCCAATTTATGTGCTTGTCATGGTATCACCACTCTGATGAAGGACAAACATCATCTTCTCTCCTGAAACGTGCCCTTCTTCCAAGCCTCCTTGGTGGCATCCCTCAGTCACCCAGGTTCACAACTTCAGCATCATCTCTAGGGCCTATTAGTTCTTTCTTAGAATCATTTTTGTAAATGCATAAAATAAAATACAGTTGATTTCAAAGGAAACCAATTGGAATGAAAACATTTTCTAAAATACTTTTAAAAAAAATTTCTGACCTCAGATTAAGACCCTCTGATTTGGGGGGAGGCAGGGTGTCCCTCTAAGAGAAGTAACCTGAATGTAGGGGGTGGAATGTGGAAAGGCAGATAGGAGCAAGATTGGATTTCCAAACTGCCTATTGGCCCAAAATCCTCTTTTTAATACCAATATTCTCCCAGCAATGTTCTATGACTGTGAAATCATGAAACACCGGGATGTCAGAAGAATAACACTTTAGAATGTTCCAGATTGAGTCAATGGAAAGACACATGGTGAACATTAAGTGGCTGCCGCCTATTACTTGTATGCCAATATAGTATAAAAGACATCAATGACACATGACGTGTGAGACAGTCATGGAAAGGGAGTGAAGGATAACAGATGGACAACGCATCTCCCAAATCATTAAAGAGTTATAACTACCATTAATCCTCATTCAGATGAAGGCTCTCACATACATGTAGAATTATGGAAAGAGTCAAGAATCATCCAAGAAGAGGGGCACATGGGATGAGATCATGGAGAGACTGAAGTCTCTCCCATACATCGAGAAGAAACCCCCCTCTTTGCTCTTCTTCTCCCCTTTATACCAAGGAAAAGGGAGGAATCTTTCAACTGGGAGAAGTTGCCTTCAGGTCCCAGCTGGTGCCAATACTTTCTTTCATACCTCTCAGGGGAAAAAAAAAAATCAAGATACCTCCACTATTTCTTCCTCCTGTTTCCCCTGTTCCTTGCCTTGTTTGCCTGAAGTTTAACCATTCTCTGTCTTAAATGCTCTCGTAAAAATGGCCTCGTATCACTGCCGACAGTTTCCTGGAGAACCCATCAAGGCATGATGATCAAATCCAGATCTCTGCTCCGGCTCAGCCCACAAATGAAAAACACATGGAAGTCTCTGGACCATGAATTCAAACAAGCTAATATGAGAACACAAGCAGAGTTTGACTTGAGCCTCGAAATAGAAAGTCAATGGAGGTTGATATTCAGATGTAGAGAACTTAAAACGAGGGATGAGGCTGATGGGTATGTGTTGTCTTCCCCATCAGGTCTCCATCTTGATTGCCCGACTGACTTCTTTCCTCCTGTATCCCCTTGCTTAGCCCAGTGGTTTCCCATAGTAGGGGCTTTGTGAATGCTTTATCCTTCCCTCCTTCTCTTTCTTTATTCCGTTTTCCCTTCCTTCCTTCCTTCCCCCCTTCCTTCTTCATTCTTTCCTTCCTTCATGGTGGCAGGCTTGTTCCTTGTCTACAAGTTGAAATCCAATACAGACCAGTTAATTTTTCCTCTGTTTTACATCATATTACAAAAGCCCCCAAACATGTTATTACTCCCCAGAGAAACCCACAAAACATAATCATAAAATCTGAGTTGGGAGGGGCATCACCCATTTAGTCCAGTCTCCCAGCCAGAACTCTTCCAAGGCAGGAGTAGCACCTAGAACATGTCTGATAGGTTGTTATCCAGTCTCTGCTAGATGACAGCAATGGGGAGCTCACTACTTGTCTGTTCCATTATTGGAGAATTCAAACAATAAACACTAAATCTTCCTTATATTAAGTTAAATGCTACATTATTATGAGGTCCATTTGTGGGTCCTTGTTCTTTCTCTTCTAGGGCCACAAACTCAAAACTTGTTCTGTAGAGGAAGCATCCATTCCCATCCCTGGGTAGAGTCTAGTTAATTCAGAGGCTAGGTTAGTGAAAATGTTGAAGCCACAAAAAATACTCTTTTATGGTCACATCTCAATGTTTTAGAGCATCCTAATCTTGCCTGTAATTCATCTAGAGAGTTCAGATCACAGAACACTTCTCTGACTTGAGTTCTGAATCTGTGACTTCATCGGGGTGGTGAAGTTCCAGTATGAAAACTCCCTCCCCTGATGCAGACAGCAAATTCTGTAAATTCTAGTTTTGATCATTGGGGGTCCTGAGAGATGAAGTGATTCTCAAAAGGTCAGAGGCTAGATTTGAATCCAAATCTTCCCTGTGCTAATGATGGCCCTCTGGCTTATGGGGAACTTTTATTATGTACATTCTCTCCTCTGATGCAGATTGTGAAATTTCCACACTTGTAGTCTTCATCCCTGGGACAATGAGAATCTAAGTAATTTGTCCCAGACTCCAGAGTTCGGTCATCCTGACTCTCCCAGGTGGCTCTCACAATGCCTCTCATGACCATTTTAGGGATGGGGAGACTGAGGCCCAGCATTTTAACGTAAGGAACCCTTCTGGCCAAGGCTTATGACCCTGAGGCCAACACAGGGTTTGAATGAAAAGACCTCAACAGCCCTGCTGTCAGTTTGCATTTTTGAGGCTAAGAAAATCCTACAACTCAAACCTCATTGTTCTCACATATGTGTTGAATCTTTCAAAAGAACCGCAAATGTAAAATAAAGGGCTTTTCCTGCCAGTGAACTGCAGCATCATGTCAGATGGGGGTGGATTTTATGGATTTTTTTCCCTTTTATCAGACACCTCACATGTGATGCTTTGCCAGTCAGACCCTCTCATTAAAGCAATAAACTCCACTGGCTCAGAAAGGATGGGGATTGAGAGCCCAGCATCTGGGCCCCGGGCCTGGCCTGGCAGTTCCACTTAACTGGGGAGCAGATTTGCATGAAAACAGAGTCATTCACTGCCATCAAGTGCGTCCTTATCAGAAAACCAAATCCTGGGTTTATGAAATCGGAGCTCCCCAGCAACTAATGGTGTTTTCACAAATGACAGGGGATTAGGTTTTGGTTGAAAAAAAAAGAGCCCTTGGAGCTGACAAATGGAAAGAAACATGTCCCTTGGGGAGAAAAAAAAAATGAAAATGCATGGGACATTTTTCTTTTATTTCTCAAGCAATTGAACAACAAAGAAGGACCCCCTGATGGAGCCCAGGGATACCTCTCATCCAGACTGACTACCCAAAACAGCTATTGCAGCTGGTCCCAAAATGGTCACCCTCCCCCTTCCCTTTTAGCATCCTAATTACTCTTAGAAGGGTCTTTTCCAGTGCCAAACAGAAGGTTTGATTCAGGGGAACCATGCTAATCAAAACAGTAAGTCTTGACTACAAATATCATAAGAATTTGTCCTTTCCAGAGGCAGAACCAAGATGGCGTAGCCCGAGCTTGCCCCCAAACCCCTCCTAACACCCTTAAATAGTGCTGGAAAACAATTCCTGAAGCAGGAGAAAAGGACAGGGTGAAATAATTTTCTAGACAAAGACAGCTTAGAAGGTAGGCAGGTAAGGTCCATCTCACCTGGGTGAGAATGGAGAGTGGTCCACACAGACCCAGCCCCAGGAAACCAGGAGCAGACCTTGGGAGCCTTCAATCAGCAGGGGCCACAGTTGCCTCCAGAACTCTCAGCCACAGATGGTAAAGGGGAGGCAGAAAGAGTCGACCGGGTCTTTTCTGGCACTGCAGGCAGAATTCGGTTGCTTTGACCATCCTCAGGTCCAGGTAGCAGATCTGGGGGCAGGCTCAGCGAAAGGCACTAGCATGCCAGAACTTAAACCGCAGTGGAGTAGGGACCCTCCTCACAGATTCAGGGCATAAAAGAATGGTCACTCACAGGCCAGACAGACTAGAAGAGTAGTAAACCAAACTTTAGATCATACTACCTTGGAAGAACTGAAAACTTAGAGACCCTAAAAGTATCTCTGAAAAAAAATGTCCCCAAAGCTTGGGACAGTGTGCTCTCCACCCATTTTAACAAAGAGTTAAAAGTCAAGCCTGAGGTTGGAAAAATGAATTAACAAAAGAAAAAAGCTACTTTGGTGACATGGAAGATGAAAACACACACAACTCAAAAGAAGGTAACAAGGTCAAACCTCCAACACTCAAAGCCTCTAAGAAAATTATGAATCGATCTCAGGTCATGGAAAAGCTCAAAAAGGATTCTGAAAATAGAATAAGGGAGATAGAGGAAAAATTGGGAAGAGAGATAAAAAGTATAAGAAAATCATGGAAAAGAGTCAACAACAGCTTAGTAAGGGAAACACACACAAAAAATACTAAAGAAAAAAGCAGACTAGGACAGGAGTTTGTAAAAAGAGGTTCAAAGAGTGAGAGAAGAGTGCCTGGAAAAAAGCAGAACTGGCCAAATGAAAAAAGAGGTACAAAATTTGCTGAAGAAAAAAGTTCCTTAAAAAAGTAAAAACAATCAAATAGAAAAGGCAGTACACTGAATAAAATAATTCCTTATAAAGTAGAATTGAACAAATGGAAGCCAATTATATTATGAAAAATCAATAAACAATAAAACAAAACCAAAAGAATGAAAAAATAGAAAACAATGTGAAATATCTCATTGGAAAAACAACTAACCTGGAAAATGGATCTAAAGAGATAATTTTATGATTACTGAACTACCTGATTAAAAAAAAAGAGTCTAGACATCATCTTTCAAGAAATTATCAAGGGAAACTGCCCTGATATTCTAGAATCTGAGGGTAAAATGAATCCACCCATACCCTCCTGAAAGAGATCTCAAAATGAAAACTCCCAGGAATATTGTAGCCAAATTTCATAACTCCCAGGACAAAGAGAAAATATTTCAAGCAACTAGAAAGAAACAATTCAACTTTCATGGAGGCACAGTCAGGATAACACAAGATTTAGCAGTTTCTACATTAAAGCATTAGAGGGCTTAGAATATGATATTGCAAAGGACAAAGGAGTTAGAATTACAAACAAGCATCATCTACCTAACAAAACTGAGTATACTTCTTCAGGAAGAAAAATAGATATTTAATGAAATAGAGGACTTTCAACCATTCTTGCTGGAAAATACCAGAGCTAAATAGAAAATTTGACTTTCAAAAACAAGACTCAAGAGAATCACAAAAAGGTAAACAGGTTAGAGAAATAATAAAGGTCTTAATAAAGTTAAGTTGTTTACATTCCTACATGGGAAGATGATTTTCTCATTATTGGGCCGGTTAGGGGAATATATAGACAGAGGGCACATGTATGACTTGAATATGAAGGCATAAGTTCTGAAAAAATTAAATTAAGGAATGAGAAAGAGGAATGCAGTGGAAGAGAAGGAAGGGGAAGGGCAGATGGGGCAAATTATCTTGGATAAAAGAGATAAGAAAAAGTTTTTACATTGGCAGGGAAGATGGGGGGGGAAGTGAGGGGGGAGTAAGTGAATCTTAGTTTCATCAGAATTTGTTCAAAGAAGGAATAAATGCATATATGTAGAAATCTATCTTATCCTAGAAGAAAGGAGGGAAAGGAGGTAAGAGGTGGGGAGGGTGATAGAAGGGAGGGCAGATTAGGATAGGTAGCAGTCAGAAGCAAAACACTTTTGAGGAGGACTGCAAAAGGAAAGAGGGAATACAATAAACAAGAGGGGTGGAAATAGGATGGGAGGAAATACCTTTAGCAATCATAACTGTAAAAAAAATTTTTTGAAGCAAGTTTCCTTAATAAAGGCTTCATTTCTCAAACATATAGAGAACTGAGTCAAATTTATAAAAAAAAAAATAGGAGTCATTCCCCATTTGATAAATGATCAAGAGATATGAACAGTTTACAGCTGAAGTAATCAAAGCTATCTATAATCATAAAGGGGAGCTCTGAATTGCTAAATGATTTGTGGAATGCAAATTGAAACAATTCTTACCTTTTAGATTGACTAATAAGACAGAAAAGGAGATTGACAAATGTTGGAAGGGATTTGGGGAAAATGAGACATTACTGTATTATTGGTGGAGTTGGGATTTGATTCAACCATTTTTTTTTGTTTGGGGGGGTTGTTTTTGGTTTTGTAAGGCAATGGGGTTAAGTGACTTGCCCAAGGTCACACAACTGGGTAATTATTAAATGTCTGAGGTCACATTTGAACTCAGGTCCTCCTGTCTCCAGGGCTGATGCTCTATTCACTTCACCACCAAGCTTCAACCATTTTTTTATTAAATATTTTATTTGCTTTTCCAATTACACAAAATGATAGTTTTCAACAATCATTTTTACAAGGTTTTAAGTTTTACTCTCTTCATTCCCTTTCCCCTCTCCCTGGGAAAAGCAATCCATAGGGGCAGCTAGGTGACGCAAGTGGATACAGCACCAGCCCTGGAGTCAGGAGGACCTGAGTTCAAATCCTCTCTCAGACACATAATTGCCTAGCTATATGGCCTTGGGCAAGTCACTTAATCCCATTGCCTTGCAAAAAAAAAAAAGGAATCCAATATAGACCATACATGTATAAGCATGCTAAACATAGATCCCTATTAGTTGTATTGTGAAAGAAGTGATTCAACCAGTCTTTAATTTGGAACTATACCCAAAGAACTATAGAACCATGCTATACTTTGACTTAGCAGTGCCACTAATAGGACTTCATTCAAAAAGAGATTTAAAAAAAAAAAGGGAAAGGGACTTATGTGTATATAACATTTATAATCACTCTTTTCTGATGGCAAGGAGGAGGAGATGAATGGGGGAAGAGATGACAATCATTTGGAAAATGGATGAAGAAATTGTGACAGAATCCTATTCTGCTATAAGAAAAAGCTGGAAAGACTTACATGAGCTGATGCAAAGTGAAGCGTATTGGGTACAAAGTGATAGCAATATTGTGAGATGATCACCTTGGAGTGATTTAGCTAATTCTCAGCAATACAATGACCCTAGACATTCTGATAAAAACTTCTGATAAAGAATCCATCCCCAAAGAAAGTTCTGAATATAGATTGAAACATACTTTTTTTACATGCTTTGTTTTTCTTGGGTTTTTTCTCTATTTTCTTTTACAACATGACTAATATGAAAGTATGTTTCATATGACACATGTATAACCTATATTTAATTGCTTGCTATTTCAATGGGGGGAGGAAGGGAGGGAATTTGAAAAATTTTGAAAAATTCAAAAGTTTTAAAAAACTAATGTTAAAAATAATTTTCACATGTAATTGGGGAAAATAAAATACTAAATCACTTTTATAAGAATTTGTCCTTTCCCTATAAGACCCCTCTCCCTCCCCCAGTCTAGTAAAGAGGAATAACTCTAAGATAAATAAATCTAGAAGGTTAAGACTAGATTTTAAATACCAGATCTAGGAATTTATCCTTGATCTAAGAGGGAATTAGGTTTTGTTATTTTTGTTATTTTGTTATTTTTAATTAGGCATGTGACATAGTCCGACCCAATTTAGGAATTTCAGGAATAGGGATATTTTCAGAATCGTGATAATGAGAATATACCTGCGAGTTTCACTGGTGATAGGGAACACCCAGGTGAGGAACCTCCCTTTCCCTAAGCCAAGTCAGAGGATAGTACCTTCTCTATGAGACATTCTGAGCCCAGAGTATTGACAGATTCAGTGAGTTGCCCAGGATCACACAGAAGACTAGAATCCCAGTATTCCTGGGTTCCAGCCCAGTTCTCTACTATGCCAGGCTGCTTTTGTTTTAGGAATATTGATTTAGCAGCTGTGCAGAGAATAGATTGGGAAGGGGGAAAATTGGAACCTGTTGATTGTATAGGGGGCTTTGTGAGGAGAGAGGACCTGAACTGGAGTACTGGCCATGTAAGTGAAGAGAAGACAGTCCAGGTGAAAGATGCTATGGGAGGGAAATTGAGAAAGTCTGGGAAATGGTTCCATATGAGGGCAAGGGGGAGGGCAGAGTCAAGAATGATTTGGAAACTATGAACCTGGGACTTATTGGGACTTCGCTAGAAAGAGAGAGGTCCGGGGGCAGATGTGTTCTGTTTACCACATGCTGTGTTTGAGAAGCTGAAGAGACAGCCAGGTGAATATATCTATCCATCAAGCATTTGTCCTGACAGGACTGAAGCTTAGGAGAGAGATTAGGGCTAAATAGAAAGATCTGGAAATCATCTATGGAAGGATGACAGCTGAGCCCAAGGGAGCTGATGAAATCACCTAGGGCAAGGCTTCTTAACCTTTTGGTGGGGGAGGGTCATGGACCCCTTTGGCAATTGAGTGAAGCCTATGGACCCCTCCTCAGAATGATGTTTTCAAATAATTAAAGGAAATGCCAACTTTCAGTTAGAGATTAGTGAAAATAAAGATGAATTTATTTTTCCAGCCAAGTTCACAGTTTACCTTGAAATCAAAGGGTTCTATGGACCATTGTTCATGAACTTCTGACTTGGAGGGAAAAGTCCCAAGACAAAACCTTGGGGGGACACTCACATACCTGTGGATGGCTGCAATCAATCCCTAAGTATTTAATGAAGACTATTCATAGTTGGGTTAGCTAAGTGGTGGATAGAATGGAGGACTTGAAGTCAAACCTTCCTGAGTTCAAATATGATCTAAGCTGGCTGCCCTAGGCAAGTTACTGAACCCAATTTGTCTCAGTTTCCTCATCTGTAAAAGGAGCTGGAGAAACAAATAGCAAACCACTCTAGTGTCTTTGCCAAGAAAACCCCAAATGTGGTCACAAAAAAAATCAGATATGACTGAAAACTTACTGAACAGCAAATAAAAATCTCATGGTAGTTTTGGGTGGTATGGAGGAGAGCTGCAAATATGAACAACATGGTTCCTGGCCTCATCTCATGAATGGGATACATGAAACAAAAAAGACAAGCTGTCAGGCACATTCCTACCCTAATGGATTTTTATCATTTCTCTCTGATATGTCCCATGAAACAGATTTTCCATGAGTTCCAACAGAAAAGCACATTATTTTGCTCAGTGGAATTTGCTAAAATAAGTAACTGAAAGCTATGATATAAAAATGTGATGGAGTACTATTTTTCTGTTAGAAATCATGAGCGATCAGACTTCAGAAAAGCATGGAAAGAGTTATGTGAACTAATGCTGAACGAAGTGAGCAGAACCAGGAGAACATTGTACATTTTCAATGTTTGGTTGTTTTTCTTTTTTGCAAGGCAATGGGATTAAGTGATTTGTCCAAGGTCAAACAGCTAGGCAAATATTAAGTATCTGAGTTAGATTTGAACTCAGGATCTCCTGACTCCAGGGCTAGGGCTCTATCCACTGTACCACCCAGCTGCCCTACATTTTCAATGTCCAATGATCAAGGACAATCCTGAGAGTCCTATTATGGAAAATGTCATCCACATTCAGAGAAAAATCTGCGGATTTTGAATGCAGAGCAAAGCACATTATGTTCACTTTTTAAAACTTCTTTTATGTTTTTACTTTCTCATGTTTTTCCCCCTTAGTTCCCCTATATCAAATTGTTTGCTGCACATGGAGAAGTGGGTTGGAAGAGAGGGAGATGGAAAAATGTGGAACCCAATAGCTTGCAAAAAAAGATGTGTTGACAACTATCTTTGCATGTAACTGGGAAAAAAAATTGAAGTCATTTAAAGAAATAAAGGGTTTCACAAACAAAAAAATGAGTAGTTGACAAATCTCATCTGGAAATTTTTAAGACCCAAGAAAGCGATGCTAATACCTAATAGTTATTAAGTGAAAGAAGGACTCTTATATTTATGTATCAATATAATTATTTATTTATTTTTATTGATTAATTATTAATATTTATTAATTTATTAAGAATATTTCTTAAGAATCCACTATAAACATGTACAGCCGATTTCAGATTATGCAGTATCATAGAGGAAAGGGAAGAAAGGGAAGTAGAAAAATGTGAAACTCAAAATCTTACAGAAAATGAAGGTTGAAAACTACCTTTATTATATAATTGGAAAAAATAAAAGAAAAAAATTTTTTAAAGAATCCACTATAGGGGCGGCTAGGTGGCATAATGGATAAAGCACTGGCCCTAGAGTCAGGAGCACCTGGGTTTAAATCCAGTCTCAGACATTTAATAATTACCTAGCTGTGTGGCCTTGGGCAAGCCACTTAACCCTGTTTGCCTTGCAAAAACCGGAAGGAAGGAAGGAAGGAAGGAAGGAAGGAAGGAAGGAAGGAAGGAAGGAAGGAAGGAAGGAAGGAAGGAAGAAAATTTGGCATAATGAACTGAGAGCTCCCAGCTTCAGAGTTAAGAAGACCCAGATTTAAAATCTGCCTCTGACTCTTATTAGGCTGTGTGACTCTAGTCACCTTTCAGTACCCCAGGAAACTCTCTATGATATTAAGTTGTAGTTTGGGGATTGCATAATGGTGGTAGAAGAAATTTCCTCCTTGTGAACTCCCTACACAAATGAAATCACAGGTCTAGATTTCTTTAAATGTGTCAAATACTGAGGCCAGACTCTAGATACACTCAGAAAATGACATCCCTGACCTCAAGGACATTACCCTTCTAATGATGGGAATGACATGAGCAATAATTAGACGAGTTTGTGTTGCATAATATATAACAGAGGCAAAGAAGACATCCAGGGAACCTGTTCTAAGAGCACTGGAGAAGAGAGAAAATACATTCAGCTGATGCAATCATGGAAGACTCCATTGAGGGAGCATTTGGAAAAGTGAAGATGGGAAGAGAATGGCTATTAGTCCTGATTGGCCACAACCTAGAGTTTACGTAGAACTGCGAGATGAGGCTGGAGAGCAAAGCTGGGCTTAAATTAGAGAAACCATGAAGATTAAGCTTTACATTTATGCTAGCAGCACCAAAGAGCCACTAGAGATTTTTGAGTGGGGGGGGGCAGAAGGCATGGATTAGGAAGGTGATTTTTGGAGGCTGTGTGGAGAATGGACTGAAGAAAGGAGAGATAAGGTTATTTATTAGCAGCAGTGGTGCAGGGGATGTGGGATCAGAACTAAGTGGGTTCCTGACTGTCTCTAACTATCTAGAACCTAAACAGATGCTCTCCGAGGTTCCCTTCAACTCTAAGTCTTTGGTCCAGTAAAAAGGTAATAAGGGCCAATTGTTAAATGTTCATTGTGAACATTTGAACTCCAGAAAAAGACAAATGCTACAAAAAAAGGGCTTTCTGCATGATTGTCCAGACTTAAGAAAGTAATGGAGAAAATGTTAATAATATTGATTCATGGGCAGCTAGGTGGTGCAGTGGATAGAGCACGGCCCTGGAGTCAGGAGTACCTGAGTTCAAATCCGGCCTCAGACACTTAATAATTACCTAGCTGTGTGGCCTTGGGCAAGTCACTTAGCCCCATTTCCCTTGCAAAATAATAATATTGATTCAATTTATAATTGGATCCTGTTTTTTGGGGAATCAGCTCTCTTTCCAGCTGTAACTCCATTAGACTCCCTCCCATATCCTCTCTGTGTAACTTGGAGTTTTTGTGGGTTTTTTAAATTTATTTCTTACTATTTTAATATTCTTTGCTTCTGATATATCATTTTTATTTTTGTCTATTGAGTTAAATACTGATAGGATCATACTTAGTTCTATATCGGGGTTTTTGAAAAGAGTTGCTTTTTATTGATTTCTTTTTTATATCATCTAGATTTCTTCTTCCTCTCCCTTCTAAAAGGGACCAAAGTTTTTTTTTAATTTTTTCATTTAGTTAAGGCAATGGGGTGATGTGACTCACCTAAGGTCACACAGTTAGGCAATTATTAAATGTCTGAGGCCACATTTGAATTCAGGTTCTCTTAACTCCAGGGCCAGTGCTCCATCCACCATGCCGCCTAGCTGCCCCTAAGATCAAATATTTTTAATAAAAGGAAGAAGAAGAAAAAAAGTAAAACCAATCAAAACAGATCCTACATATATTATATATATATATATACACCTATATACATATAATTTTATACATGTGTGTATATGAACATATATATTTTGTGAGTGATTTGGCAGTTTACATATAATTTTTTCAGCTAAGGGGGACTGGTATTTGAAGTGAAGGTGTGATGTATGATTATCTGCTGCTCTAGAATACATCACATTATTTATCTGGGCCTCAATCCCCTCATTTCTACAATGAGGGGACTGGCTCTCTGAGATTCCTTGCAGCTTTATTAATCCCTGTGATTTTTTTAGGTGGATATCCTCTGGAAAGTTACTTAACATCTCTGTTTAACTCATTCATTTCCCAGAGGAGGAAACTGAGGTGGACAGCTTCAGTGAATTGCCCAGATGGAACAATTTGTTGGCTGCAGTGTTGGGGTCGCACATCCCTTGCCTTTGGCCTCTGAGCCCCATTTCTGGTTGCCCTGCCTCCCTATGGAATATTTACCACCTCTTCCTCCTTTCATGTTTATCATCCTTTTTTCTGCCACTACTGGCCCCTTCCTCATGATGTCTGGGTGGGTCCAGAGAAAGTAATGCATGATCAGCAGAGCCTTCCACCCCAAGGCAACCCCGCTCAATGCCTGTGTGGTTCAGACCAGAAAAGGGAAATGAAACCCCCCTTTCAACACAGTGGCTTTTTCTTCCACCTTTTAAATGAACAGCTCAGTAGGCACACATGAGCTCTTCCTAATCTGCTATTCTGCTCACTCTCCAAGGTCATGGATTTCCATAAGAGCGAATAAATTAAGGTTGATAGAAGAGCTTCTCAATCAATTTGGACACCTTGGAATTTAGGCCAAATTGGCTTGGCAAGGCATCGGTCTAATCGGAGATGAGTCGTACAGTGGAATTCTCGAAACCCATTTCTCTCCATATAGCTATGCAAATACTTCAGGGGAAACAGCCCGGAGATCGTCTTCTTCTCCATTATGACTGCTTTATGTGATATTTAAGAGTCAGGCGTGAGTAAAATTTTTCACAAGAAACTGGTTTTTATCATAACCAAAATGGTATTCCTTCCTCCTTCCTCCCAGAGAAACTGCTAGCTAGGTGTCAAGAGACAGCTTCAAACGGTAGAACTATTTCAGCATAGCCTGGTGGGGTAGGACTCAGACAGCCAGAAGACCTGAGGGTTCGTCCTGTTTCCCCTTTTAGACAAACTCTCTGGATGTCTCAATTTCCTAATCTGTAGAATGGACTAAAACTTGCCCTATCTCCCTGGCTTGATTATGGAAAGAAAGTGGAATGAGAAACAAAAATTAGAATGAAATACCTTCTTAAGAACGAACAGGTTCTAGGCTCAGAGATTTATTCCACAATCCGACAAGCATTTATTAATACTAAAAAAGGTGGGGTGAGTCGATTGTATCCACCGAAACAAGAATTTTTAAATTAAAAAAAAATAATTTTACTGAAATTTACTAGAATTTATTCTTTCCAGGCAAATACATTTTGGATAGAAATCATGACAAGTAGATTTATAATTTTCCTCTGGAATAAAAATATTCATCCTACCGTCTCTATCTTTCCTTACCTGAAGGATAAAACAAAATCCACTGTGTGGATGCTACAAGGGAATTGTAGAAATAAAATCAGAAAAGCAGACCATGAAAGAGAAAACTAAACTGCAGAGAAAACTGCTATATGGATAAGAAGTTGCAAAAACAAGATTTGAACTCAATTCTTGGGACTCAAAATTCAGCTGAGATCAAATTTAGCTATATGCCATTCCTACGTCCTATTTGCCCACTTCCCCACATCCTATTCCCCCAACTCCCTGAGTTCAAATCTGGTCTCAGAAGCTTATTAACTGTGTGACCCTGAGCAAATCACTTCACCCTGTTTGCCTCAGTTTCCTCATCTGTAAAATGAGTTGCAGAAGGAAATGGCAAACCACTCCAGTACCTTTGCCAAGAAAACCCCAAAAAGGGATCATGAAGAGTTGGATATAACTGAAAAAGACTTAAGAACAACAGCAACACTCTACCTCAAATGAATTACTGTATCTTAAGGGCTTTGCAAACTTCAAATGGATTGTGGAAAGGACCTCAGATGTTATCCAGTTATCTACCTAATATAAAATATAAAAAAGGGCAGCTAGGTGGCAGAGTGGATAAAATACCCACCCTGGAGTCAGCAGTACCTGGGTTCAAATCTGGTCTCAGACACTTAATAATTACCTAGCTGTGTGGCCTTGGGCAAGCCACTTAACCCCATTTGCCTTGCAAAAACCTTAAAAAAATAAAATAAAATATAAAAAAAAACCTTCACATCCTCACATTTTATATCAGAAGCAACTAAAGAGACTAATTGAACTTTTCCCCTCAGTAATCAAATGATAAAAGTCATCTTTCTATTGATTCTGTTTACTGCTAAAAAAAAATAAAAATATGTTTTGGTACCAAAGAGAAAAAGATCAGGAAAAAAGTAAAATTTTCTAAGTGTAGGTATATAAGAATAAGGACAGTGTGTTCAGTAGTTTTGCAACACCAGACACTGAGTTTCCATTATTTTTCTGGTCCATCAGGAAACAGAATGGTGATGCAAGTCCCAAAGGGGGTTAATATTACATAAATCAAAGTGGACAGCCGTGAAAATCTGTCACTGTCACCAAACCACTAATTTCAGATTGAAATCGAAAACACTAGAGTCTTGACTGTTGACCTGAACACTTCAATAAAACCTGCCATTGTTGCTTTATGCTGACCCAAAACAACAGAATGGAGTGAGCAAGTAACCCAATCCAACTGTATCTTGTGACTCTTCTCCCTCTGAGCCATTCCAAGCACTTCCCAAAGTCAGACACTTTCAACCGCAGTTTAAATTGAGTTCCAAGCTACATATTTACCTAGCAGATAAATGATGCAAGTGGTTCCCAGGTCTAAAATGCATTTTAAAAATGGATTTTAAAAAGCAATAGTTTTCTTAATTGGTCAAATAGTATTAAACTTTTCTATGTATCCGGTTTGCACTTTATTTCTATACTTTCAATTGTGTTTCTCCCTAATATTCACACTTGTGCCCTAGGTCTATTTTTCCAAACCCAAAATCAATATGGCATGGTATGGGTTGGGAAGGCCTGCCCTAGATGCTTAGTGGCTTTGCAACCCTAGTACAAGTTCACTTCTCTGGGTGTCAAGTTTCCTTATGTATAAAATGAGAGAATCGGACTTGATGGCTATGTTCCCTTTGTTTCTACTCTTATGATACAACAAAGGATTTTTTTTTTTTTGGAAGGAGGTAGAGGTATAGAGGTAGCCAAGGAGCTGGACCTAGATTCAAGAGGATCTGAGTTCAAATCCAGCCTCAGAAATTTACTAGCTGGGTGACTTTGGCAAGTTACTTAACCCTTAGTTTCTGCATCTGTAAAATGAGCTGAAAAGGGAATGGGCAAACCACTCCAGCATCTCTGGCAAGAAAACCCCCAAACGGGGTCATAAAAAGTCGGCCATAACTAAAATGACCAAACAGCAACAATAATTTGATTCCAAGATGGCTCCAAGACTCCTAGTGGCTGGGGGGAATCAGTAAAAAGTCTCATACTGAACAAAGGTTCTCCATCATTCTGGTTTCATGGACCCCTTTGGCAGTCGAGTGAAGGCTACGGGACTTGAAAAGAGAGCTTCCAAACTAGAGGCTAACTCCCTAGCAGTCATGCCAAGATGCCTCTCATATTTTTCCTTGTTTCTCTCATTGGGTTTTAGAGGCTTCTCATTTAATTTTAGGTCTTAATTAGGTTGAAAACTTCAGCATGGTCTTCTATTCCTTCGGCATTTCCCAAATCTGCATCTGGCACACTGCTATACACAAGGTGATGGTAATGGAAGGGGAAAATTCCTGAATAAATAGGCAAATGAATTCCTGCCCTGATTTTGTTCCCATAGAATTTTTAGAGATTTGATGGGAGCAGGTTGAGGAGTAACAGACATTGTAAAGAGAAGATATTGTCCCCGAAGGGGACACTGGACCCACTTAAAGAACCAGAAAGGAAAGCTGAATTTTCAGTTAAGGTAAGAAAGACCAGGAGTGATCCTTGTCAAGGCTGGTTGGTGGAATTGTACAGACTGTGCTTCTCCTCCCCTCCAGGGTCTGGCTCCTTCTTGGCAGCTGGACATCCCAAACAGGTTCAACAATTCAGAGTTCATACCTTGCCCTGGAGGAATCCAGCTATGAAGAATTGGTTTAGCCAGCAAGGTTCATGAAAAAAACTCAAATGCCAATTTATTTCCATTCAGTGCAAAATCCATTATCACACAGCCATTTCTCGGCCTTCTCCATTTAGGCCACTCTCCTCTGTACAGAAACCTTGCCCTCTTATTTCAACAAGTTCTCTGGAAAAGTCATCAGACTGATCTATCAAGGGATGCCCTCATCAACCCCTTTGAGATTCTCCTTCTAGTTAAATATTTGTCATCCCTGTAAATTAAGCTGAGCTGCCTGGGCTCACAATGATCCATAACCCCACTTCTAGAGAGTTCTCTGAGAACCTGCTGAGAGTTTCAAGCTTTGTCTTTTTCTTCATTTCCTCAAATGTCTTGAATGAAAAAAACAGCTCAACCAAGTCCATATGGAACAGTTCTTAGATTCTTCAAAAAAAATCTCTTGGGAGGTCTAGAATTTCATATTGATTGACCTAGACGTCACACTTGGTGCCAAATATACAAACTGGACAAGCAAAAAGTTTTCCCCAATACAATAGAAGGGGATTCTCTCCCTACGGAATTGATTTATTATTGTTTACACTTTATGGATGCTCATCTCTCAAAAAATGTCAGCGTGACTCTGGTTTAGACTGTATGTTTGTAATTCCATGTAATTGGAGTGGACTGCAGAAGTACAACCTGCCCATCCCAGGTGGAGAGATGCCTTCACAGAAAGACAGATGTCTCTTTATTCATTCGCCATTGAAGAGTGTGATATATATGCTTTGCTCACCAGGTGGCCCTATATTAATGCCACCTGCCCAAAGGTCCTGTCAAGGTCTCTCTAACACATGCACATAAGATCCAACCCCACAACTTACCATAGAATAATTCAAATAGCTGGGCAAAAAAAAAAAAGTCAGGTTATGAATCCTCACCCAGGAGTTAATAAAAAAAAAAAGTGGCTCAGGTCCCACTCCATTCAGATATCTTGAACGGTAAATTTTTCAGTAGCTACAGAGGTTTATTTAATATAACAAAGAGGCAAGAGAAATGGCTTTAACATTCCTTAGAGGTTTTCTGCCTCACTATATCCCACCTTTTCCTCCCATACTGGCAGATAGTTCAAAGGAATAAGAGGATCTATGCTAGTGTCTAGATTACAATTCCAATGGTTATTATTTATATGGCATCTAAAGGGTGGCAGAGCTCTTTACAAACTTCAGCTCATTTTATTTGATTATGATGATCATTGTGAGGATAAAATGAGATAAGCTTTATAAAAAGTGCTTAGCGCAGTGCTAGGTACTTGGTAAGTAGTAAATAAATGCTTATTCCCTTCTCTAGCCTTCATCCTCACAATGAAGAAGGAGCTATTATTAAATCTCATTTGGTAGATGAGGAAACTGAGGCAGCCAGAGGTTTAGTGACCTGCCCCACGATTATCTAGCTAGTAAGTGTCTGTGGCTGTATTTGAACACAGGCCAAAAGCTTTATCCGCGGTGGCCGCTGGCTGCCAAACCTGGACAGGAACGTGTCCCGGCTCTAGCTACAGACTTGAGCCCTTTTCTCCTGAAACGAAGCCCACTATCTATGCTGAATGGGATGGTCCAAAACCTCACAGTGGCTAAAGAAGAAAGGGGAGATCTGGTCACTTGGCTGTCCTCTGTGAGTCAGCTTCCTGTCCCACGGGGTGTGCTCACCTCACCAGAGCAGGCCTCCCTTCCACGGCTTCGGTGTGCTGCGAGCCTGCATCTGGTACAATCATGTTTTCTTCCTACATGAAGCAAAAGTTAATATTCAACTGGACCTCCCATTTGCCAAATTTCTATCACCTGGGGCCTGGGACAAAGTAATAATTTGGGGACAGAGAAGAATGTTGAGCATTGGTTGTATGAGCAACCTCGGCAGACAATCCAAATGACTAAAACAGATGCACCATTCCCCAACCATGGTCTCCCACCTCTCTGTAGAGAAGTAGCAGGTGTATTTTATATTCTATTCTCTGTAAAACAGAAATTAAGTGAATCTTCCTGCCTTGGCTTTCAGTGAGCTATTTTACCAATAGAATGAAAGGAAAGTAAGTATAGAAACTTGTTCCACAGTGAAGTAAAAAAAGTCAGGGTTAAAGGAAAGAAGAGGGTGAGAATCACATAATCCCAACATTAATGGAGAAGGGATCTCAGAGGTCATGGAAGAAATAATGTTAGTATCATATTTAAAAGTCGGAGAAAAATATTTTCTGGTCCCCAGGTTCATTAGGGGGAAAAAAATTTTAAATAGAAATTGGGAAATGTATTTGGAGGGTTTCTATTACTCACCCCAAAATTGCCAACATAAGCTGACTTTCCTCTGCCTTTAGTGTAGTTATGACATTAGAGGTAGTGAGAGGTAGATAAGACAATAATATGGATGACAACTATCATCGCAGAGTCCTCTGGACATACGATAACTTCGTTTGATTCTTACATCAACCATCCAGTTATAGGTAGCATTATCCCATTGCAAAGATGACAAAACTGATGATGAAGGTTTAACTGACAACTAGCCAATCAGTGACAATATGAACTTTGACCCTTTCTGATTATAAATAGATTCCCAGCAGGCCCATAATGCCTCTTAGGTAAAATAAGATTAATGGACGATTTGCCTTTCATATGCATCAGAAATTTAAACCCTAAATCAAATGTTTCTTAAAATTTTATGTTTCCTTCAATTGGATGTCTATCAGATAAAATAACATATCATTCTTAAAAATAAGTGTAGAATAATAAGTAATTAACTATATAATTATAAGGTTAAATTATATATAATTATTATAAAATAATTATAAAGAATATTTTTTTAGTTCATAACTGTGATTTTTTTTAGGTTTTTGCAAGACAAATGGGGTTAAGTGGCTTGCCTAAGGCCACACAGCTAGGTAATTATTAAGTGTCTGAGACCGGATTTGAACCCAGGTATTCCTGACTCCAGGCCAGTGCTTTATCCACTGCACCACCTAGCCGCCCCAAAAGTGTGATTTTAAAGATTGGAGAAACTCAAAAAACTTATAACAAAGTCTTGAAGGGTACTCAGAGGTTAAATGACTTGCCCAGGGTCACACAGCTAATATATGGGAAAGGGAGGGCATGGAACCCCAGTCTTTCTGACTTCAAGGCCAGCCCCCTCTGAATCATTCCACACTGTCTCTCAGTTATAGTAATAACTGACATTTATACAGGATATTCTAATGACATCCCATGGGGGCTTTTAAAAAAGTCCCATTTAAAGCTAAGGGCTGTTTTAAGCTCTAATAGCTTAAGACCCTTGGGACTGCCCACAGAGCACTTTGAGCTTTGCCTAGTGTTTTACATGACTGCTATAAATGCAAGTTTAGGGACAGCTAGATGGCACAGTGGATAGAGTCAGGAGGACCTTAGTTCAAACCTGGCCTCAGACACTTAATAACTTCCTAGCTGTGTGGCTTGGGAAAATCACTTAACTCCATTGCCTTAAATAAATTAAAAAAAAAAAATTTTAAGCAAGTTTAGAAGGAAAACTGAGCTGAGGCCACCCTTCCTGGCCTGTCCTCTTCCATTGGAATTCACTAGGGTTCAGCTCCATTCATTGACGCAAGCCTCCCATTTCCAGGGACAATTCTGCTTTTGGCTCTAGCCTATCCAACCCCCTCATCAAAATGGGAGAAAATAAAAGAGTTACCCAACTTAATCCAATGTGAATCAAGTGAGAAGTAGATAAGACAATAATGCAATAATGTGGATGGATGTTAACTATCATTGCAGAGTCCTCTAGACTTACAATGACCTCATATGTATATATATATATATATATATATATATATATATATATATATATATATGAGAGAGAGAGAGAGAGAGAGAGAGAGAGAATCAGTAATTTATTCCTGAAAAGCCTAAGGAAACCACAGCATGTATTAACAGATAAATTTAAACAGAATTCAGTATCTTCACTGATTTCTTGTAGTACAGTCGGTTGGAAGATAGAAAAAATTCAAGGCTTGTTGGAACATGAAAAAGGTTTTTACAAGTCTGATAATTTGTCATGTTACATTTCACCTCTCTTGGCATCATCCAGGCAAATGGCAAAGATCCATCAGGCCTTTGGGCTCCCTTTAAAAATAACTCTTCCATTGGTTCCATTTCATGGCTGCTACTGCTCAGGCACCTAAGAAGGAAGATGATGCCAACTGATGCTGTTGAGTTGAGGCCAATAAGGTCAATGTTAAAGGAAGGAGACACACAGGTGAGGCAAAGGTAGTTGGTGGTCTTGATCCTAGCCCGAAGAATCGAGTCCACGCTCCAAGAGGCAGCGCTGCCCACCATTATGTTGGGTTGGGAAAGGGTAGCTCCAAAATCGCATCTTTTCATCTGGCGAACTCTGTCCAAGAGAACACCAGTCTGAAAACTATTTCTTCTTTTTGCATTCTGCCCACTTTGTCATCTCAGTGCAGAGAAGGGAGAGACAAATGACCAATGGACCACTCAGGGTCTATCATAACAGTCTAAAATACCATAAATGTCCCTTCAGAGCTGACCCATAGTGGAAAACATTCTGGAAATTTGTCATCTTCAAGACCCTTGAATCAATGCTTGGGGGACCTGAAATACATTCAAAGCCCTGAATGAAAGCACCCAGCTTCCATCATGGAAGAAAAAAATAATCTGTGCAAAATCAAAGATTGGGGAAGAAGGTTATGTATTATAACCTTAGTTACTTACTGTGCCCATTTTACTGATGGGTAAATGCTTATTGAATTGAATTGAATCAAATGAGGATCAGAGACCTTAAATGACTCTCCTGGGCTCATGCTGCCAGTGCTGGAGATTGAATCTGACCTTGGGCATTCAATCTGTTATCAGTCCACAAGTATTAAGCACTTGCTGCATGCCTAATACTATGTCTGCTGTCTATAAAATAGCTATGGAGGGGCAGCTAGATGGCACAGTGGGGCAGTTAGGTGGTGCAGTGCATAGAGTGCCAGGCCTGGAGTCAGGAGGACCTTGGTTCAAATCCAGCCTCAGACACTTCATAATTACCTATGTGGCCTTGGGCAAGTCACTTAACCCCTTGGTTACAAAAAAAATATCCTATGGAAATAGAGGGACAATGACCTCTGCAATGGCATTCTACCAGTGAGAATTTTTTTTAGGTTTTTGCAAGGCAAATGGGGTTAAGTGGCTTGCCCAAGGCCACACAGCTAGATAATTATGAAGTGTCTGAGGCCGGATTTGAACCCAGGTACTCCTGACTCCAGGGCTGGTGCTTTATCCACTGCGCCATCTAGCCGCTCCAGAACTTTTCTAAAGACCAAAAACAGAACCAAAAAAACCCACCTTTCAAATCATGTAGAAGAACCCTCAGTTTGGAAGGGCTGCCCCCTCCAGAAAAGCCTTGTTTGCAGCAGCCCTGATTTCTAAAGCTCTGCCCAGGCTGTAGAGCTTTGAATCACAGGAGATATGGGCTCTTGCCACCTCTTTCCACGCTCCCTTCTCCCTCCTAGCCAGCCTTTCCTTGCAGTTGGGGTTCCTGCCAGGAGCAGGGAACAATCCTGGAGACTGAGCCAAGAGCAGGATGCTCAGGACAGGAGCAGGAGAGGCCCTGAAGTCCAGCTGGGTCTCCAAGCTCTCTGGTCACCACCCCATTACCCACACCTGCTGCCTACCTGCTGCTGCCAGGGAGATGCTGCCTGGGGTCTAGGCTGGAGGGCTCCAGCTGGCAGGGTGAGTCAGTGCCAGGATCACATAAGAATGATCACTTCTGGCCATGATGTGGGTCCCTCCTCCCTGCTATGTCCACATGGCAGAAGGGAAGGACAGAAACATTCACATTCATGGGCTTTCAACAGAAAGATGGAAAAGACAGCACAGAAAAGTAAAGGGGTTGTGGATTCAAATTCCAAGCCCAGCCCTATTACTGACCATCTCCATGAATGATTTTGGACAAGACATTTCACTTTTCTGAGACCCAATGTAAATAAGGTATGGGAACAATATCACCTTACAAGCTAACTCGAGGACATCGTATTATAAAATGTAATGACTTAAGTTCTCTGATAAACTTGTTCTATGTCCTGAAAGGGATCGAAGAAAGAGGAAAAGAACTCATATGTACAAAAATAATAAGCAGAGCAACATATTTTGTGTTGGCAGGGAACTAGAAACTAAGCAAGAGGGTGCCCATTTGACCTCTGCACAAACATGAGCCTTTTTGGTTCTTTTATGATGAGGATTATTGTGTCATTCACTGATCCCCTGTCTGTCATCTGCACAGACGTGGAGAGCCACGGAGAGTCCTGAGGTGGTCCCAGGTTGGGATTTGCCCTGGATTCAGGGAGGGCTGAGCTCTGTGATCAAATATTATTGTGCAATAAGAAAAATGATATAAGGGACTGGTTCAGAGAAGCCCGGGAAGACTTGAAAGGAACAGATTCAGAGAGAAATAAGCAGAACCATGGGAAATAATTTATATAATAGCAACATTATAAAACTAAACAACTTTGAAAGCTTAAGATCTGTGATCAACTCAATGGTCAACCCTGATTCCAAAGGACTGATAAGATAATAAAGCTTGCTGCTCATCTCCAAGCCAGACAGTTTTAGACATAAGAGGATTTGTCTTGCTTGATTATACTTATTTGTTACAGAGAGGTTTTTGTTTTGTTTGTTTGAAATTTTACAAGAAGGATGGGAGGAGTAGAAAAATGCTTGTTAATTATAAAATCAAATGGTCAAAAGAAACATATACTTGAAAAGCAACTCAGTTTTAGTCAGGAAGACCAAAGTTCAAACTCTGCTTCTTCCACTCAGCAGTGTTGTGACTATGGACAACAGAGCAGACTGCTCAGAGGCCTCTGATAACTCTCAGAGACTTTTAAATTCCCCATAGTAATGAAATCAGGGTCTGGATCACTGGTTGGTTTATTTATTTATTTATTTATTTTGGGTGTTGCTTCTGTGAGTTTTTGCTGTTTGTTGGTCTGTTGTTTTTTTAACAGAACCTGTTATTTCATTAGTGTAACAAGTTCTGAGTGAGGTTCTCACTTTACTGTTTATTGTCACCGTTCTCTTCTTCCTGGAGCCCTAAGGGGCAGCCAGTCCCCAAGTTGGCTCCTGAGCCAAGAAGACCAGAGCTCAGCCCTCCCTGATCCGGGGCAAATCCCAACCTGGGACCGCCTCAGGACTCTCCGTGGCTCTCCTGGCACAATAATCCTCATCATAAAAGAACCAAAAAGGCTCATGTTTGTGCAGAGGTCAACTTTACCAGGATATAACTAAGAGCAGTTCATTTATTCTGAACCTCAGTTTCTTTATGTGCAAAATGAGTGAACGTAATTAAACTACATCATAAGATTCTTGTAAGAACTCTGCATCGGTTGCCATAAAACCCCATGGAAATATAAGCTATATCACATATTTTACAGCTGTGTTCTACTTTATTATTAATCACAAGTGATTATTATTAATAACAAAAGCAAGCATGTATAGGTCATGTTACGGTTTCCAGAGCCCTTTATTTTTATAGGGTATGCCAAAAGTCATAGTACAGGTTTAAGCTTTAATAACTTTTGGGATACCCTGCATTTTCTCATTTGATCTATTATGGCAGCACTAATAAGGTAGGCAGATGCCTATTATTATCTACCTTGAGAAAAGCCCTTTATGAGAAATTCTAGATTTGAAATCACCATGGCATCCTAGGTTTAGAACTAGGTGGGAGTTTAGAGTCAGCTAGTTTAACTCCTAATTGACAAAAAAAAGAAACTGAGACCCAGAGTGGCACACTTGTGCCTTGACCCAGAATAGACATTGACCTGGATCATAGGGTAAGGGATGTGGTGCCAGGAGGCCCCTTAGAAGCCTTCTAGTCCAGTCCCCTCCTTCTGCAAATGATGAAACACAGTGACTTGACCAGGGTCACTAAGTTAGGAACTATCAAAAGTGAGATTTGAACCCAGATCTTTTAGAGTCCAAGTCTCCACTTATGCCATGCTACTTCTCAGACAGGTATAGTGACTGATAATGCACATTACTCTTCACCACGGGAGTCCTTTTAAATCATGTTCTGTGACCAAAGCTGGATTAGTTCTGTCCTGGAACCAGAAAGATCTAAGTTTGAAACTCATTCCAGATACTGAACATCCTGTTTGCCTTAGTTTCCTCATCTATAAAATGGGTATAACAATAGGGGGTGTGAGGATCAAATGAGATCATATTTGTATAGTACTTTGCAAACCTTAAAAATCTTTAAAAAAAATTAGCTATTGTCATTACCACAAAAAAATTTATGTACAACTTTGGCTGTGAGCAATTCAGCTAGTGACTAAAATGAAGTACATTCATATTATAATCTCTTGGAGCCTCAGTTTTTCTATCTGTAGTATAGGGATTGGACCTGTGATTTCACTAGTCTAGGGAACTCTCAGCGGAGGGGATTCCATCAGACGGTCGGTCCCCTTTTTATAGTCTTGGTTATACTCCCAGAATACTGAGAATTAAATGACTTCCCCAGGGTCACACATCTGGAAGAAGGAAGAATTTAACACAAGGCTCTTCCAGTTCTAAATCCTATAATCTCCTTTAGGAAAATCCCGATCCTTTAAAAGAATTCAAACATCTTCGGAACACTTCCTTCAAAAGAAAGGGGGGAAAAATGAAAGATTCACTTTAAAAAGTGAAGATAATATTAGTCAAGACATTGTAATAACGTTATGAGATGATCAAAGATGATGGAGGCAGCTCCTCTCAGCAGCTCAGAGATCAAGAACAAGCCGGAAAGACCTGCTATGAACAATGCCATCCACATCCAGAGGGAAAAAACAGCTATGTTCAGTTGTTTAAAACTTCTATGTTTGTCCCTCCTATCTCATGGTTTTCTTTCTATCCCCTTCGTTCTAATTTTTCTTACACAAAATGACTCAGAGGTAAATTGTTAAAAACAAATGTACATATATAACTTTTACCAGACTCTTTGCTGCCATGAAGAGGTAGGAGGGAAGGGAAGATGGTAGAAAAACCATGTAATTCATAAATCCGCAAAGGGATGAATGCTGAAGAACTACCATGGCATGTAAGAGGAAAAATCCAATAAAATTTCAATAAAAAGAAAAAACAACAACATTGTTCAGCTGGGCCCTCTTGTCTGGTTCTAGATAAGTAACTGACTGTATCTGCAGCCTGTCCCCCTCTCCGATCGGGGCTGAACCTCCTTTCCAGTACAGTTGGATGCCTGGGCTGGACGGGCTTCCCGCCATCTCCAGTTTGCAGCCAAATGAAATTCCAGGGCTCTTGGTTGGCATCCAGTATCCACTCAAACAAGATCACTGGGCTCAGGGGTTAAGAAACAGAGAAGAGGCTTCCGTCGACTGGATATTTGTCCGATACTGTCCACCAGCTCAGAAGACTACATCTGACTCCCCAAACCTTCCTTCCCACAACCATTGCTCAGTTGCCTACCTCGTTGGCTCAGGGATTCAATGGGAAGTGTACTTGATATGGGGTCCCCTTCCTTGATGGTGAGGTCTTTGGAAGGGAAATCCCTTTCTCTTCCCTGTCTTCACCCTGCCCCTCCTGTTTGTGTCCCTAGGCTGGCCTGGGCTTCACCACCGGTCTCCAGCCTGATACCTTTTACTTCTGATCGCCTGTATGTTTCTTTTTTTCTTTTTGAATTATTAAGATTTCATTTATTTTGAGTTTTACAATTTTCCCCCTAATCTTACTTCCCTCCCCCCCCAGAAGGCTATGTGTCAGTCTTTACATTGTTTCCATGGTATACATTGATCCAGATTGAATGTGATGAGAGAGAAACCATATCCTTAAGGAAGAAACATCAAGTAAAAGAGATAGCAAGATCAGACAATAAGATATCAGGTTTTTTTTCTAAATTAAAGGTAATAGTTCTTGGTCTTTGTTTGTATTTTTCAGCTCTCTTTAGAAAGAAGCTCCAGCCAGAGAAAGTCCCATGAAATCTGAATGCATATTATGTTCACTTTTTTAGAATTTCTGTTTTTCCTTCCTATTTCACGGTTTTCTTTCTTTCCTCTTAGTAGTAATTTCTCTTACACAAAATGACTAAAATATAAGTGTGTTAAACACAATTGGACACATACAACTTTTACCAGACTGTTCACTCATTGCCTTGGGGGGGGTAGAAAAATGTATAACTATAAATTTGCAAATGAATGAATGAATGAATGTTGAAAAACTTCCATAGCATGTAACTAGAAAAATAAAATAAAATTTCAACTAAAAAAAAAGACAGGAACTCTTGGGGGCAGCTAAAGGGTATAGCAGATAGAGCACAGGACCTGGAGTCAGGAGAACGTGGGTATAAATCCAGCCTCAGACACTTGATACTTACTAGCTGTGTGACCTTGGATAAGTCACTTAATCCCATTGCTTCACAAAAACTAAAAAAGAAAGAAGAGTAAAAGAAAGAAGAAGAAGAAGGGAGGAGGAGGAGGAGGAGAAGAAGCATCTCACTGATCCATGGCCTTCTTCCTGAGAGGCCCAGCACAGATACTACCTCCTCCCTATAGTGATCCCTGTTTCCTTCACCTAAAAACTCTCCTCCGATTCCTCAGAGTCCATCAGAAGGCTCTCCCCTTGGCCTCTTCCCAGGCTGGAGGAGACAACAGCCAGCTCCAGAGAAAGACAGATCGGGGCTTGGCTGATTGGTCCAGATTTTAAAAACCGTGGAGAAAATGGTATTACTGCAGATTAGCTTCAAAGCCCTTTGCGGACACGCTGTTTTCATTTTTATTTTCTGGAGAAGTAACTGGCCTCATAAGTTTGCCTGAGTCAGTTTGGAGGGGGGGGAAGAATAGGGCCTGGGTGACGTAGGAGGGCTTCTGGCCCGGTGGGTCCAGTTCTACTGGACGTCCATTAGGATGGTTTGGGGTTTGAGGTTTAGCTTTGGCTTGTTTACCAAGGCTATTTGTTTCCACTGGGGTCCATCCATCCATCCACTTGCTGCGGTTTGGAGTGAGGCAGGAGAGTGACTATATTTGAAATCACATGCTAAGGGGTGGTGTGTTAAAACTATTTCCAGATGTTTCTAGAGACATGAGATGGTGGCAAGATTCATCCAATCAATCAATAAACACATTTTCAGCCGCTCCTGTGTTAGGCACAGCTAGGCACTAGGGTTGCAAAGAGGGAAAAGACAGTGCCTGCCCTCAGGGAGCTTATAGTCTAAAGAGAGACAATAGAGGCAGGTTGGCCATCAAGGAACTGGTTTCAAATTCTGGCTCTGCCATTTACTCTCTATGTCCATGGGAGAACCAGACAAACTGGCAATACCTTTCATCTCATTGAGCCTCCGTTTCCCCATTTATAAAATGAAATAATTGATGCTTCTATTTCTACATCTAACAATTCAAGACAAACTAATACCCACTCCCCTAAAGTCTTATTGATGCCACCTTTCGAAACTGTGATTATTTCCTGATCCACTCATCCCCCCAAGAACTTCCTCTTGTGACAAAGATGATTTAAGCATCACCAGTGTTAATATCCACTTCCAAAAGTTGTATTCAGCATCCAGTACCTGTAATCTCCCACCTTTCAGCGAAGATCAAAAAAATTAGCCAATAGGGCAACATTGTCAACACAAATGAGGGGGGAAAAGGAGGTGACCCCAAAGGTTGTTTGAGGAGGACAGCTGGGACAGCCAAAGGAGAATACTTCCCACTTTCTAAACCCATCAGGATTTTGTTTGTTTGCTTGTTTTTTTAGTTTTTGCAAGGCAAAGGAGTTAAGTGCCCAAGGTCACACAGCTAGATAGTTATTAAGTGTCTGAGGCCGGATTTGAACTCAGGTACCCATTATACCACCTAGCCGTCCCATAAACCCATTGTTTTTATAGGGAATACAGAACTGGACAGCAAGTCAGAATGACCTGAGCTGTTTTTCCAAGCAAGTCACTTAGCCTTTCTAGACCTCAGTCTCCTTATCTATAAAATGGAAATATTAATGGCACCTACAGTTATAGGGTTGTTGTTTGAAATCAGTGAGTTTATATCTATAAAATGCTTTGCACACCTTAAGATGCTCTTTAAATGGGAGCTATTACTATCACCTCTAGTCAATAGAGAGACTTAGGGAACAAATGTTAGAAGATCTAGGCCACCTCACCTTAAACCACCTCTCCTATTACTGTCAGCCGGCATCAATTGTCCCCTAAGGGTGCACCAAAACAGGAGCTCACCTGAGGAAAGACTGTCCATCTGGACCCTTCATCAGTGTAAGCATCCCCTGTAGGAAAGAATAACTCCCTCTTACTTAGTGGTTAAAAAGTCTTTTCCTCACAAAAAGTCATGCAAGGTAGAAGAAAAATGAGTAGCCCCATTTTACAAATGAGAAAACTAAGTCTCTGAAATGTTAAATGTGTGTGTGTGGGGGGGGGCTAGGTGGTATAGTGGATAAAGCACTGGCCCTGGAGTCAGGAGTGCCTGGGTTCAAATCCGGTCTCAGACACTTCATAATGACCTAGCTGTGTGGCCTTGGGCAAGCCACTTAACCCTGTTTGCCTTGCAAAAACCTAAAAATAAATAAACTAATTTAAAAAAAAATGTGTATGGGGAGGAGGGATTCTACCAACTCCATGCTTTCTTCACTGCCTCTCATTGAAGGGGGGGCTGCCTAAAGATGAGACTCTTCCCCCCTTGGGGGATCAGTTTATTTAGTGATTTACAAAGGGAAAAGGTAGTCTTTTCTGGAAATGTTGCTCCTGGGTCTGATTTTTTTTTTTTTAGGATTTTTTGCAAGGCAAACAGGGTTAAGAGGCTTGCCCAAGGCCACACAGCTAGGTCATTATGAAGTGTCTGAGACCGGATTTGAACCCAGGCACTCCTGACTCCAAGGCCAGTGCTTTACCACCTAGCCGCCCCCATGGGTCTGAATTTCAAATGTGATAATGACTATGGTTTCATCTGAGCCTAAATGCAACCTCTGTTCTATGGGAAACTAAAAACTGGGGGGTGTTTGGCTCCCAAAGTGGGTATAGTCAGCTCCAGGCTAAACGGTGAAACAGGTGGATGTTTGTTTTAAGTGAACTCTAGTCACCATTTAACAAGACCCTTTTCTTCTCGATGCCCCTAGGCCTTCATATTATATTGTAGATTTAGACCTGGAAGTCACTTTTATAGGTTGTCCTGACTCCTGGTGTCAAACTCAAATAAAAATTGGGCCATTAAACTGCACAGAAGAAAGAGTGGGAGGAAGGAAGGAGGGGAAGGAGGAGAGGAAGGGGGGAAGAGGGGAGCAAGGGGGTGGGGAGGGCACATAGTGACCTAGAAAACCTCCTACTAACATTATGCCCTATGGAATTTTTATTTATACTGCTATGTATTTCCCAGTCATAGTTTAATATGGTGCATGCACTCTGGAGTATTGCTACCAAAATTCTGCCTTTGGGCCCTTTCTTTGACAACCCCCTTATTTTCCAGATGCTAAAACCACCCCAGAGTCTTACAGGGTTGGGGAGGGAGCCCTATCTTCCTGGTTCCAGTGATTCACCACAAGGAATCTAAAGAAACATGGAAAGACTTCTAGGAACTGGTTCAAGGCAATATCAAGGGGAAAAGCACCAACTACAGAACAATCCAGATTGAACACTATGAAATTAGAATGACCGTGCCTAGTCTTCAAAAAGAGATCTAAGAGGGCAGCTAGCTGGGGCAGTGGATAGAGCACCGACCCTGGAGTCAAGAGGACCTAAGTTCAAATGTGGCCTCAGACACTTAACTGCCTAGCTGTATGACCTTGGGCAAGTCACTCTTAACCGCATTGCCTTGCAAAAGCAGAGAGAGAGAGAGAGAGAGAGAGAGAGAGAGAGAGAGAGAGAGAGAGAGAGAGAGAGAGAGAAATCTAAGAAGTCTCCTCCTCTCTTCCAGAAGGGAGTGGACTCTGAGGATGGAACAGAGCATAAGATGTGAGGTTTTTCTCCTATGTGTTAACATTTGTTGGGTTTTTTTCTCTTATAAGGGATGGTTCCCTAGAGAGCTGAAGGGATATTTGGGAAATATGAGTGAAAGGGAAAAAAAAAGGTTTGTTGTAGATTTTTATTTTTCTGTATCTTGCCCATATAGATATATATATATATATGAGCAATGGTTTAGAATCAGTGGGGCTGCCCATCTACTTTGCCCATTGCTGTTGTTGGCCTTCATTCCAAGGAGGACTATGGCATGAGGGAGGTAATGCCAAGACATGCAAGTGAATTGGACCTCAGGGAGATAGGGGCTGGCCACAGTCACCAGCCTCCCTTTCTCCTCCGAGCCACGTGGGTCTGATGGCCAGATAAATTTACTTCCTAAAATGGCCTTTGTCACTCAGGAGCTGCCTCAAAAAGAGGGGGAAAACTTTCAACTTTATTTAGAAGTTGAGAAGCTTGAGAGCTGGGGTAGTCCAGGATGGGGGGTTAGGTACCCAAAGAAGACTGCAGCCAGGTCAGGTGGGCCAGGGCAGAGAAGGCCTGGGGGTCAAGGGGAGGGAGCCGAGCTGAGAAGCTTGAGGGTGGGCACAATGTCCAGGATTGGGGGGTGGGCACCCAAAGAAGACAGCAGCCAGGCCGAGTGGGCCAGGGCCGGAGGACCACGGGGAGAGGGCCCAGGGGCCGGGGGAGGGCGCCTCCTGGTCACACCAGGAATGGCTCAGAGCACATTTGTCCATGACACGCAGGATGTGGCTTTCCTCTGTGACGCAGAAGCCTGTTGCATTTCTGCTCACCGACCGGCTTTAGCAATCGCTCCCACTCTGATGTGGCAAGGCTGCAGGATTGCAGAAAACCCTGTAGAGAGCCTCCACCAGACGCATTTTCAAAGAGCCTTCGCTCCCTTCCCCTGCTCCATGTTGCTGTTCATGTTTTCAGACCTTGTTGAAATTTCAGAAACGAAACCAAGGAATGACTTTGCTTTTCCTTCCTTTTTTTTTTCCCTCCTGAAAGGTGAGAGGTTTGGCTGGGATGATCTAGTAAATGGTGGAAAAGCTTACATCTGCCACTTTTTACTTCTCTGTGAGTCCTGGATAACAAGCCCCGGGCACTGAATTGGAATCCCAGCTCTCTTCATTTCTACCTACAGAGCCTCAGGGAAGTTACCTAAACTCTCCGGGCCTCAGTTTCCCTATCTGTAAAATGAGAGAACGTGGCGTGGTCAAAAGTCCCTTCCAACTCTAAATCCACGATCTGAGGTTGTGCCTCTTCTCTGCTAGAAGATGAGAAGGGAAGCCTTGGAGGTCCCGCTTCTTAGTGTGCAGGCAACTATTTATCTAGGGTAGTGGGGAAAATGACTAAGCCCTGGCACCTACCAGCTGTGCCAGTGGGGGCAAGGCCCTTCCAAGAGGTTTGGCACCTAGTTTCTCATCTGTCAAATGAGGATTATGATACCTTGGCATCAAGTAAGAGAATATATGCAAAATGTTTTATCAAGTCCATAAGCATTAAGTATCTTCTATGTGCTAATGTCTTCCATTGGGTATTAATATAAGATATAGGATATATGATATCTATATATAATATAGGAAAACACATCATGTTAACATGACACTTAAATATTTAAGTAGAAAATATGATATTTATATAGAATATATGAAAATACATTATATTAATATATGGCACAAACATTTGAAAATATATTAAGATATGATTTATATATAACACCCTATTATAGTTATCTGTGATATATGTCAAATTAAAGCTATATTAAAATGTGTTATAAAACATCATATATAAGCAAATGTATACATTATATATAAATATAACAAAAATATATAAATATCAAATTTATATGATATAATAAAATAGATTTATATACCATGTGATATATAAAATGTATGTTTATATAAAATAACATTTTATATAATATATGGACATATTTTTATATTAAATATTTGAAATGTATACACCATTTGAAGGTTTGTAATGTAATCTCCTGTGATCATCTCAACAATCCAACTACTATGAAATTTTACAGATGAGGAACTCAAGCTTCTGAGTATTTACAATAATTGCCCCCCAAATGACAATGATTTGAGAGGTGTGTGGCTAGCTTGTCTTCCCTAAACCACATACTCCAAAGCATCACCTTTTGTCCTAATGCATGAAATTAGACATTCATGCCTTTGGGTTAAGACTTATTATCTCCCAAATGTCCCGTTAAAAGGCAAATTACCCAGGAAGAAACAACTTTGTATTAGTTCTGTCATAACCATTAACTCTTCAGCCCAGAATTAGTTTATCAATTGGATCTACTTGGTGCCTTTGAAAGCTGGCTATGGACCCTGAGAAACGGTTGCCCCGATGACGAGTGGACCCATAGGGGAGTCAAATGAAAGGACCTTTCCAGAAGCAATGATAGTGTTGATTTGATTACTGCACCCAGAGCAGAGGGTGGAAGGAGCCTGGCTCTTAATAACAATGATGGCAAGGCAGGATGCATTCCAAGCATGGTCTGTAGATCAGAACTCTAGAGAGCTCAGCCCCCTCTGGGGTGTTCCGCAAGTGAGGGAGTCCCTTCACTCTCCCAGGACTAGGGATCTGAAATCTAGGGAGCTAACTCCACGCTGAACTGGGTGAGATGACAAGAAACATCCTTTTCTTCCCCTTTTTTCCCCCTTCCCCTGATAGACAGGGGCAAGAGGACGTGGATGGAAGAAGTTCTGATGGGAAGAAGTAGAAGAAAAGACCCTTGATCACAGGGCAGGACCTAGAGATGAGGGGGTGCCGTGAGGAAATGGGACAGAGGTGGGGGTAGCATAGACCTCTGGACACCCCATGGGGGCAGAGAGAACAGTGTCCCCCTGCCTCAGTTATCTCAAAAGCACTGCCCAGCACCCTGGTCCTGTTCTGCTTATATTCTGCTTGTCTATCCATAGTATATCACCTCTCCCCCACACCCCACTGTGGAAAGTAAACCCTTCAGGGTAGGGATTGTCATTAAAAAAAAAAAAACTTTGTACCCTTTGTACCATGGATTTACAGCTGGTAGGGGCATTTGAGGTTGGTTATTTTATAGATAAGGAAACTGAAGTCAAAGGTCATTCAGAAAGTGGCTTGGCATAGGGTCTGGCAAATAGTAGGTGCTTAAGAAGGGATCTGGCACATAGTAGGGCTTGATAAACCTTTCTGATCTGCTGTAGCACGGCATAAAGCAACCCCTCTATTGGTGAATATCTGTCAGATTTCCTCTTTGCTCCGGCCTCTCCCCGTGGCACTCCTCAATGTCAAGGCCCTGAGATATAGTCACCCTGCTAGCTGGGTGACCATGGTCAAGCGAATTAGCCCCTCTGAGCTAAATCTGGCAAATGGGAATGAATAATAGGTGCTCCACCCATTCCCCAGGGGTTTTATGAAAACTAAATTTTAAAATATTCATAGGTGAATTTGTGGACTTTTACCCAAAGCTAGCCTGTAAACTATATTTTAATTTTTTTTCTGATTCAAGTCTATAATCTTGGGGGTGGGGATCTTTCTTGGATCCCCAGCTCCTAGATTCTTCTTCCCCTCAGAGGTTACCTTCCATCCACTCTGTATCTAGTCATTGTGGGGTTATTTTCATGCAATCTCCCCCCCCATTGGAATGTGATCTCCCAGAGACCAAGGATTTTCTTTGCATCCTCCTTCCATCTCCTGGACCCTGAGATGCAGCAGGCTCTTAATGAACGTTTATTGTCTAAATGACTGGTGAGGCCGACTCCCTCCACCAATAAAGATCTTATTGGCTTAAGGTCTTGCCAAAGGCCCGAGAGGTTGTGATTTACATGGGTTACCCAGCCAGGCTCTCCTGGTTCCAAGGACCATCCTTTGTCCCCTGAATTAAGAACTTTATACAACACGTTATGTTTATATGCTTCTTTGCAGGTAACAAAGACAGTTTGCTAACTGTAAGATAGACTGTATGAGTCTTATCTCCATTTTATGAAGGAGAAACTCAAAGTTCAGGCTAAATGTCTTGCCCGTAATCATAAAGTTAGTAAATATTAAAGGTAGGTAAGACTTGAATTCAGATCCATTGCTCCTTCCTGTTTCTTACAGATGGAAGATATGAAGTCCTGGGGGGAAACCCTTGGCCCAAAACAGATCTTGTCATTTTTCTTAAAATGGTAATTCTCTGGTGATGGGGATTCCCAATGAGAAAATTCTTCAACTTTATTGTCTTAGAGAGTTAGTTGCCTGGGAGACAGAGAAGTTAAGTGACTTGACTAGGGTCACAAAGCAAGAGGAAAGAGTGATTCCCAGTTCTTCCTGACATTAAGGCCAGCTCTTTTTCCAGTTATTTCTTGCCATAGTCCTTGAAAATTCTAATACTTTTGATTTAATTCATTCTATCACCAGAAATCCTAGTGCCCCAAATGCCCCACCAAGAGGACAATTTTTTTTAATAACACAATATATTTAGCACAGGATTCCATATCAAATTAGTCCCAACTGGTAACTTCAAATGCTGGTGTTAGGACTCAGAGGAAGTAAGATAAATTCTAATCCAGGGAAATGGGAGAAAGGGGTTTAGACCTTGGCTCCTGCCCAATGGTGGTAGGCTCAGGGAGGATGCCCTGGTGGAAGGCCAGGAGCTGATGGGGTATCATGAAAGCAATGGATACGAAAGAGGAATGAGAGTGCCAATGACAAAAGGAGAGAGAGAGAGAAGCACCTGGGGGGGGGGGGGGGGGTCCAAGAAGTTAATGAACAGAAAGAGCTTTAGAATTGGAATCAGCCTGTGAAAGACCTGAGGATTATGCCTGTGATTGATCCCAGGTGATAGAGATGAAAATTGGGAGGAGGAGAGAAGGACCCAGACTATTATTTCCTGTTCTGGTGGCAGCCAATAGACCCTGACCATATCCACCTACATCCCCAATCCATCTACTTTCTTGTAATGCCAAAGTTCCAGGTGACTTTCCAAAATCCAGCTTCTTCACTCCAGAAAAGTATAATTAGCATTGATTCGTGACAATCCAAGGAGGGGGTGGGTTTCTTCCAAGCAATGAGCCCTGGTCTCTTGGTCCTACTCTGGTCCCATTTGGGGGGCTCCACATTCCTCTCTACCCTACCATGGGAGCCAAGACTGGATGTTTTGAAACCTTGACTCAAGAACCCTCCTTCCCCCACCCCACTAAAATTACCATTGTTATATAAATGCTCCTAATGACCAATTCCCCAATTCCTAAATACAGATAGCAGGCACTATGCGGACTAAGGGGAAACAGGAAAAAGCCATCAGGGAGCTTACTTACATTTTAAGGAAATGTAAAGGATGCCCAAAGGTTCTCCTTTCTTTAAAAAAAAAAAAGGCCTTGAATTCGGCAGCAGCTCCCCACCCCCCTTTCGGGTATCACCCCATCTTGCTGTGGTTCTTCCAGCAGAGAACCTTAATGATAGCTTTCCCCTCACTTCCTCCTTCCTTCCTGTTCTTGACCTCCAAATTGCCCCTCATTCTGCCCTCCCTTGACACTGCAATAGAGGATGTGGCCACATACATCCTAAGACCTGACCCAGCCCTTGCCAAGTGGCTGAGCCAACCCTGATAACCATCAGCAACCTGCCCAGCAGTTTTCCCCCAAAGTTTGGACGCCTTCAGCTGCCGTTGTTCCATTGAGAGTTATCCTAAGGATCTTTCTCAGTATTGTGAGATCCAGGGCAACTTCCAAAAAAATTCACATAAAAGTCACATGAAAGACCTCCAAGTCGGAGTCTTCTCTTCATTATATAGCAGCTCAACCAGTTAGTCCTCTCTGGGCACAGATGGTAAAGAATATTCTGCTGTGCCCAAAAGATTTATTGATATTTTCTGTTTTAGTATCATCTACATTTTCCAATGTGGCTCTCTCTGGCTCCTAGAGAGTCATTCACTGTAACGAAGCATAAAAAAGAAGGGGAAAAAACTCAATTCAGCAAAACTAACCAGGTTGAATACTGAAAAAGGTTGACACTGCTTAGTCGGAGCATTCCACACCCAGCCAAGAAGTGGAGGCGAGGGTCTTTCAAACCTCCCGGTGGACTATAAACTCCTCGAGGGTAGGATCTGTTTTGTCCTGGTTTGTGTCCTGGTGCTTAGCCTGTGTCTGGCTCATAGGGCAGGATTTAACCTACTCATAGGATTTAATGAAGCTCATAGGCTTGATTAAAGCACATTGGATATAGGATCTCATTTGATGGTCAGATCCAACACCAGAGTTTTCCAGCCAGTCCCGGATTACACTGCCTTCCATCGAGATCTCGATAACACATCAGAGATTAGGATGGGGTGGCAGTGATTAGGCCTTTATTAAAGGACAGATGGCATCACTTGAAAGGCATACAGATCATAAAGGGACCTTGAAGGCCATCTAATTCAACCTCATTTTACAAGGGAAATGAAGCAATTTATCAAATGTCATTCAGGATTGGAATCTGAACACAGGACTTCCTAATATAGAGCCTCAGCTGTTCCCATGGTACCATGCTGCCTAGAAGATATTAAGGGGACAGAAAACTAAGCTTTATAAAGCTGGTTGAAGAGAGTAGAGATGCTTAGTCTGGAGATGAAAACATAGGGGGACATGAAAACTATCTTCATGTCTTGTGGCAGATGGGTTCTGTTTATTCACTTGGCCCCACAAGGCAGAATGAGGAGCAGCAGGTGCAAGTTAGGGGATGGGATTCATGTGCATATATTTCCAGGCTTAAAAAGCAATTTTTTTTTTCTTCACAACCCTACAAAGTAGGTTACGAAGGCATATTATCCTCATCAATCTTCCAGAAGTTATATGCCTTCCAAGGATCACAGCTAATAAGAAACCCAGGTCTTCTGACTCTAAGACTAGAGTTTCCTTTCCATTGATTCTGCCTATCTGGTGACTTCCTCTTTCCTGGAGGACTTGAAATGGAGACCTGCCTATCAAGGAAGTTGTAAATGGGATTTATACGTGCTAGGGATGATTGACTTTTGAAGCTTCTTGTAATTTTTCAGTTATAGCCTATTCTTTGTGATCCCATGGACCATATCACACCAATGCTTAGGCTTTCTTGGCAAAGACACTAGAGTGCTTGCCATTTCTTTCTCTAGTAGATTCAGGCAAATTGAGATTAAGTGACTTGCCCAGGGTCACACATGTGAGGCCACATTTGGACTGAGGTCTTTGACTCCAAGCCCGGCACTATGTCTTTTCAGCCACTTCACTACCTCTCTGAGGTGCTATACAATTCTGCACATCTATAGTCCTAAGATACTTGTGCAAGGGCACTCAGACTGTGAGTGAGGTCTTTCTGATTCAAAATTCAGTCCTCTTTCTACCCAATCTTCTTGTCTCTAATAATACATGATGCTTTTAGGTACGATAATCATTATTTTTAAAATGTTGCTTGCCTAGGGGATTTCTCAGCTTACCTGTGAAGAATGGATAGCCTGTACCTTCCCTAACTATGATCTGATTTAGAGAAAGGAATTGGAAAGACTGAGATAAGAGATGGATAAGACACCAATAGAACAGAGATGTAGAGCCATGGTCATCTAGTCCATACAATGGATGCCTTTTTTGTTGTTTATTTGTTTTTTTACAAGGCAATGGGGTTAAGTGGCTTGCTCAAGGCCACACAGCTAGGTAATTATTAAGTGTCTGAATTCAGATTTGAACTCAGGTACTCCTGAATCCAGTGCCGGTGCTTTATCCACTGCACCACCTAGCTGCCCCAATGAGATACCTTTTTAAAGAGGCTAAATCTCCATTCAGGATCTCTGGTAAGAGATGGTTCAGTAGATAGAGTCCTAAACCTGAAGAGAGGAAGACCTAAACTCAAATCTGACCTAGATACTTCTAGCTAGGTGACTCTGGGCAATCACCTAACTCTATTTACCTCAGTTTCTTCAACTGTAAAATACCACTTATTTCCCAGGGTAAGAGCATTGCAGGTGGCACAATGGCCAGTCTTGGGTCGGGAAAATCCAAATTCAAATCTAGCTTCAGACATTTACTAGCCGTGTGACCATAGGCAAATCATTTAACCTCTGTTTGCCTCTGAGTGGTCCCCAAAATCTGGTCAAGGTTTATAGCAGGGATGGGGAAACTTTTTTTCTGCCAAGAACCAACACTTAAAAATTAGCCTGCAGTATTTGGTCAAACATTTAACCAATTCATCCCCTAAAAAGCTCCTACATTTATTGGATTTCCATCTGCGGTTGCCTTGACATCACCAGACTACACAATTTCTTGGGCTTTAATCAAGATATTCCCCACCCCTGGTTTTTCTTCTTGAAAAAAAATCAAAAGGCTTTGTTGATCCGGTTCTGTTTCTCGAGGAATGAAAATATAGCCCCAAACTCCCAAAATGTTCATAAATCTAATTTCAGGGTTTATGATACTATGCAGCCAAAGGATACCATTGCTATACCAATCAACTTGGCTAACTGCTCCATTTTTCATTTATCCATCCTTGTCTTTGATGGACAAAGTAGTCGTTGTAGGAAAGGCAGACCAATGCCAAGCTGTGGCTAGGTTCGGACCCCTCTGAGATTGGGTAAGAGTGGCACTGGTTTGTTCTCAGAGAACAGAAAGGAAGCTGAATCCTTTTTTCAATGGTACCAATGTGGAGTAAACCAAACTCTCAATGTCCATGATCTCATGAGCACTTTAAACACGGATGCCCAGTGGTAGAATTCCTCTCATCTCACAGAAACTGCTGGCGGATTGATGGTTCCTTTCTCTAGGCTAAGGGGACCAATCTAGACAGATTATATCAACACCCCTTCTTCCCTCTTCTACCTGACAAGCCATAAACTTTTCTGTTACCCTTAGGTATTTCTGCTTGTTTGTAAATTTATTTAAGGGGCAAAGGGGTTAAACGACTTGCCCAAGGGCATACAGCTAGGTAAATATGAAGTGGCTGCCACTGGATTTGAACTCAGATCCTCCTGACTCCAGGGCCTGTGCTCTATCCTTTGCACCACCTAGTTGTCCCAACCCTTAGGTATTTCTTAAACTACATAATGTAGTTCAGACAAAATTTTGTTCATTAGAGGAAACTAGGTGGTTCAGGAGATGGAATGTAAGACTTGCAATGACAGACTTGAATTCAAATACAAATCTAGGCTTTGACCTTTACTAGCTGTATAAGGTAGAGCAAATGACTTAACCTCTGTTTGCCTCAGTTTCCTCAACTGGAAAATGGTATCAATAATAATAATAATAATAATAATAATAATAGCATCTACCTCACAGGTTCTTTTGAGAATCAAAGGAGATTATATATGAAAAGAACTTGGCAAACTTTAAAGATTTTTATAATGTAATTAAATATATTTATAACAGATTTATATGTAAATATTTTGCTCATAACTATTAAGATGTCTATAATATATATTTATAAATCCATTACATACCTGCTACTATAATGTTAATGTGAACATATCAAGTAAATTAACCAATATAAAATATTATTGAATCCATTGAATTAAATCAAATTACCACTATAACAAGTAATGTGACTTTTAAAATAAATATTTTGAAACTGTTTGTTGATATTACCATTATAAATTAAATGGTTATGAATTTTTTTGCACAGGATGGTCCCTTTTCATCTTTTCAGGATCATTTCCTAGCAATGGAAACTTGGTTTCCCATTTCCTACCCTATAAAATAATTTTTAAACAGCAGCAGTGTAGTCATTTAATGTAAGAAAAGCAAACAGCCCTACCCACCCCTGCCAGTACCTGAGGGCATCACTGGATTATGGCACAGAATGATGATTGTTCATAATGACTGTCTACAGTCATTAAGAAAAGATTAAATTATGTTCCAAGTGACGAGGCTTGAGAATGCAAAGAAGTGTGTGTGTGTGTGTGTGTGTGTGTGTGTGTGTGTGTGTGTGTGTGTGTGTGATATTTTAGACTTCCCTTCCTCAAGAGGTCAAAACAGGTTACATTTCCATCATCTAAATTCTCTTCTTAGACCCCAAAATTCTTCTTTTTTAATCTTTTCCCCTTTATTTCCCCCCCCAATTACAAGTAAAGATCATTTTCAACATTTATTTTCTGTAAGATTTTGAGTTCCACATTTTTCTCCCTCCCTCCATTTTCTCTCCCTTTCCCCTGCCAGTGAGTATTCTGGTATAACATATTTCCATATTAGTCGTGTTGTGAAAGAATAATCAGAACAAAAAGGAAACAAACCCACCAGAGGGGAAAAACATAAAACATTTTTTTTTAAATTGAAAATAGTATGCTTTGGTTAGACTCTAAATTCTTTACCTGAGGGTCCCTATATCTCAGCAAGGTTCATATATCAGGATTCCATGAATTCAGGTGGGAAAAATGATACTATTTTCATCAACTTCTGCAATATAGCATTTCTTTAAATTATGAATTTTTATTAAAATTATTCTGGCAGGAGTTTGCACAAAGGAGTATTGATACGACAAAGGTTAAAAGAGACAGTGCCTTGAGAGAAGTTAGAGGCTCATGGAAGCCCAATTGACCAGGCTAGGGTCAAGGTTAACTGCCTCTTCAGAGGGCCTGGATTCAAATCCCACCTCTGCTACTTACTACCTCTATGATCTTTGATAATTCACTTCCACTCTACAAGCCTCAATTACCTCATCTGAAAAATAAGGAGAATTGGACAAGGTTTGAACTGAAAGCTTCTTTCAGTTCAGATGTAACATCCTGTTCCCTAGGAGACTCCCAGTCTAACTAAGTTTTTATCAGCTTTATCAGGATCTTGGGGGTTCACCATCTGCTGCCCTATCCCTGATCCTCTACCTTGCAGCCTAAGTCTACACCTAGGTTGCCCCCTCCAGTTTTCCAGATATGTCTTTTAGAGCCTTTGAGGTCCCAAACCGTTTGGAGTTTGCTTTAATAATGATTACACTCAAGGTTTTCTTTGTCACCATGGGGAACCCTCACTTTCTGCAGATCTATTTTTTTTTTTTACTGAGTAGCTATTGTGTGCCAGCCACTGTATGTTCTTATTATCGGGGCATTGCATGTGAAATGTGTATTAGAAAAACATAAAATGTTTAGAAAAAATGTTAGAAAAAAGCATAAAATGTAGCCTCTGCCCTCAAGGAGTCCACAACTGAATGGAGGAAAGAACATATAAACAACCAGGTCCATCTAACATATACAGTATAAGGAGATGTTAATCTGAGAGGAGGTGGTTTTAGCCGTTGGGGAGACTTGCAAAGCCCTCTGGCAGAAGCAGGGATTTGGTGGTGAAGCCGAGAAGCTCCCAGGCAGAGCATTAATAAGAGATCAATCATGCATGAACTTTGAGTTCCCTGGAAATCTGATAGTTTAATCTCTAAGCCCCAGAGTTCCAAAAATTTTGTAAAAAATTTATCAGATGTGGTAATGCTTCCAATAACGGGATAATAACATCTGGGCTACTTTGGCTCCTCAGTCTGCAGAGCAGTTTTATCTTCTGCCTTTGTCATCGGCTCTTGTCTGCAATTAACCCCTGACCCTAGCACCCCTATCACCCCACCATCTCAGGACTGTTTTTGGTAAGCGGCTCCTGCCTTCCTTCATCTCCAGTCCCTTGTAATCTTGGCTGTCCCAGCAGACACTGGGCCTCATCTCTTCATTCTTCACGTCTTCATGCTTCTCCTCTCTGTATTGTCTTCTTTTCTCACCCTGGTTTGCTTTCCCAGATGCTTCTGTTTTCTTCGGTGGTGAACCCACCAATCAAGCCCCATTGGCTGGAATTTTCAAGCCTTTGGAGCTGGTCAGATTGTCCTAAGGCTACCTACCCCCCAGATCAGGGTTCTTTTCCTCACCCGGGCCCTGCTTTCATTTTCTTTATGCTGACGTCCAGTTCACCGACCTCTTCCAGCGTGTCAACAGAATGAAGCAGAGACCTGGAGGCCAGGTGTTGAGATGGGGGGAGGAGTGTTGGATTTGGAGCCAGCTCTAGCCATGATTCTCTGACATTCCTTCTCATTCCTCTGTGGAAGACGGTAGGTTGAGTCCATCCCTGGGGTCACAGGGATAGAGAATCCAAGGAGGGGGCAGACCCCATATCAGTCCTCCCCTCTTTGGAGGAGGAGGAGGAGGAGGAGGAGGAGGAGGAGGAGGAGGAGGAGGAGGGCTATCAAGTTGCTTTTGTGTCCCTGGCTTCCGAGTCCCCCCCAAATTACCCCCCAAGCCACAAAGCTACTGCTTCTCTCTCGGGATGACCCATTTATTGGCACTCTGACACATCTCTTGCCTTTGCTAATTTGGTTTCTAACGACACCCTCCCAGTTCTCTAGAAGCTTCTTTTTCACCGGATGCTGTGGATTTCAGATACAAAAACGAGCCGATCCCTGCCCCCCGGGGCAGGGATGGAGGCATGGGGGGGGGCGAGGCAGGTGCGGGGGGGTTTGGATCTACAGGAGATGCCGGGTGGGTCGGCTGGCCGGGTGAGGGTTCTGGGCTTCCTCACCCAAGTCCAGGTTCACTGCCTGGGTGGTCCTATCCGTGCCCCAAGCATTGATGGGCACCTGGGGGGGGGGGGGTTCGGCTTAGAAACAAGGGCACTGGCCTCCCCGGCTTCCCGGCCTCCGGGGCACGCACGCTGGAGGCCTTTCTTCGGGGTCCGGGGTCTTGCAAGGACCACAGCCCAAACTAGCCAGCATCCCGCCAGGGTGCCCGCGTGCCGCCCGGGCAGCTCTGGGCAGCGCGGTGGGACCCCCGGGGAGACCCCCCTCGGGGATCGGAGCCTGAGGGGCTCGCCCTGTCCTGGGGGGGGGTCAAGGCTGGGGCCCCGGGCTTGGAGAAAGCGGCTTGTTGGGGGCGACAGCGCGGCCAGACCCCCGCGGAGGGGCGGCCGCGCCCTGCTCCGCCGCCGCCCCCCAGCCCGGAGGCGCGGCAGGTGGCGGCGGGGGCCCGGGGCCGGACGGGGGGCTGCAAGCACAGGCGCCGCGCGCGCTTCCCAAAGTTCATTCACAGAGTGAGGCGCCCGGGGAGGCTTCCCCGACTCGGAGCCCGGCCCCGCCCCCGGGCCCGCCCCCGGCCGAGCTCGCCAATGGGAGGCGCCGAGGCGCGGGGGCGGGGCCGGGGCGCGAGGGGGCGGGGCCGGGCCGGCGTCACGGCGTGACGCAGGGGCCGGTTCTCCGCCGCCGCCGCCGCCGCCGCCGCCGTTTCTCCCGCCGCCGCCGCCGCCGCCGCCGCTGCCGCCGCCGGCGCCCCGGGTGGCGAGCTCGCAAGATGGCGGCGCCGGCCGCGTCCGGTGAGTGAGCGGCGGCGGCGGCGCGGGCGCGGGCGCGGGCGCGGGCGCGCGGAGGGCGGTCCCGGCGGCGGCGCGGGCGCGGGGCCGAGGGCTCCCCCGGCGCGGGCAGGGCAGGGTCCCGGGGCGCCGCGGGGGGCCGCGGCCCCGGGAGCTCGGCTGCGGCGCCTCCGGGCGGCGGGGCCGCGGCGGGCACGGCCGGGCCGGGGGGCGGGGCGGGCCCCGCCGCCTGCACCTGCCGCCGCACCTGGCCCGCGCGCCCACCTGGCCCCGCCCCCGGCCCGGCTTTGTTACCGGCGGCGGCCGGACCCGGGCCCGGGAGCGGGCCGCGGCCACACAAAGGGCGGGAGCGGGGGACAAAGGCGGGGTGCGGGCCGGCCCGGGGCACACGCGGCCCGCCCGGCCCGCCCGGCCCGCCCGGCCCTCCTGGGCCGGCTTGGCGCCCGCCGCGGCCCCGGGCCGGAGCAGCGCGCCGAAAGCCCCGGGCCGGGCCGGGCCGGGCGGGCCGCGTGCCCCCGGGATTCCGGCGAGCGGTGCCCAGCCGGGCCGGCTCGTGGGCACGCAGAGCCGTTGTGGGACCGGCCCTGGGCCACGACCGCTCCCCGTGCCAGGCTGGCCCCTCGCCCCCTTCGCGTTGTGGGCCGTGGCCTTCGCGTCCCACCCACAAAGACAAGTGTAAATCTCACTTTCTCCTGGAATCCCGCTGAACCCTTTTGTTGGAATAAAAGCAGGGGGAGACCCCGCTTCCCGCAAGGCTTCTGCTAATTCACGTGTCTCTTAATGGACCGCGATCCAGAAGTCTCTAACTTTCTAACTTGTCTGTATTCGCATCCCCCATCCCAAAACCTTTCCGTTGAAATCCAGAAAAAAAGCCCAGAATATTGTCTTGGCGTCGGTCCAGGAATTAAGATACATTTTCTGCCGAGATAACTTCCGAAGAGAGAAATAAGGAGAGCATCTTGGATGAGTGAGGTTTGGGGTGGCAGAACAAAAGTCTTCTGGAGTTTCTCAACTTCCAGTTTCCCGGTAAATTAAGATCATCATCATCATGGCAGTGGTTTTGGATTTATGGACTGGAAAAGACATGTGTGGTATTATTGCGTGTTCATTTGGAGACGTATTTTGACAGATCTGGGTGGGCAGTTGTGTTTTAAGGTCAGTTTCTGGATTTCAATACTCCATCCAGCGGCTAATCACAAGGAAGGAACTATTCCAGAAACAAAGGACCCCAATCCCCCATCCTCTGGGCCATAGCTGTAGCTTAGGGATGGTTACTATCTCCCTGGCAGTGGTAGTGATTATAATGGACTTCTTGATTCCTTTTTCACCTGACCAGGTGCTGCTTGCCTTGGTACTCCTTTTAGAAGGATGAAACTAATGTAGCCCTTTAAAGTATACAGAATGCTTTGAATATATTCTCATCTTAGCCCCAAAACAACTTGCATACTGCATGTACCATCATTGTCTTCATTTTACTGTTGAGGAAGTCTAAAAGAGGTTGAGGGAGTGACTTGCCCTGAACCACTGCAGAACTTAAACTCAGTTTTTCTTGACTCCAATCAAGGAATTCATCAAATAGCCTCCCCATCCAGGTTAGTGGCAACATCCTTTTAACACTAAAAGATAAGACTCCTAAAACCAGTAGGGGTTTGGTTTTTTGGGGTTTTTTTTGGCAGTCATGAAGCCTGTGGGATCCCTTCTTAGGGGCAATAATGCTTTAAATAATAGAAGGAAATGCTAATATTTCAGTTAGGGGTTAGTGAAATAAAGACACCATTTTTTTGTATCCAAGTCCTGAGCATTTTGGAATCTATTCTCTGGATCCTAGGTTAAAAATCCTTGTTCTGAATAGAATCTGTAAAAAATTTTTACCTGTTATTTGAAGAGTGAGTATTATAAAGGCTGTTCAGGGTTGGTATTGGCAGCTGGTCTGCATATTGATTCATCTGAATTCATTCTTGGATAAAGTCTTTTGTGAGAGCTTGCATTAAGAAATCAGTCATCAATAATGAATGTTTGCCTATATACATATACATGGTGATGGGATGTTCGGACAGTGATATATTAAGCTTAAGATCATCCTTGTTTTTCAGAAACTTAACAGTTGTATAATGTAATTCTTTGAATACATCTCAGATCGGGTCATCAAGCCACATTCCTTCTAAATGAGGAGGAGTGATCCAGAGTAGTCAGTCACCAAGTTATTATTAGTGTTGGAGGCTCAGGTCAGCACTGGGTTGACTGAGAATGGCAAAGCAGGGAAAAGCAAGGGCTGTCAAGATCTGGGAAATTAGGTGTCTCAGGTGGAAGAGGATTCCAGGGTCATCAAAGGTTAAATTCAGGAAAGAAACAGAAAGAATAGGGAATCATCAAACTAGGTCATATTTTATAAGGTTCTACGGTTTGCAAAGTTATTAACACAAGTGGAGATATCATCCCTGGGTTTTTTGGTTGTTGTTGCTGTTTTCAGATGAGAAAAGAAACTTGGAGAGGTGGACAAGAAGGAGCAGACTCCTCAGTTCTCTGACTAAGGCTCTTTTCAGGTTTCGGCCCAGTTGGGAAGAGGTGCCTAAACCACCCATAGGAAAGCATCACACCTAACAGGAAAAGTGTTGTATTGTTATGAGATAAAAACGAAATAAAGGACAGTTTTCTTGAATCAACTGTGCAGGACCTAAGGGGAAAAAACCAGAATGTAGAAAACCAGATTAAGCAGTGGTAACCTCCCAATTTTGGCTATAAATCCTTTCTTATCCACATAGATTGAGGGTGGAGTTGTGTTGTGTTGTCTTGTTTTGTTGGAAGGGAGAAAATTGTTTGAAGTCTTTAATGGAAAAATCCTCCTGTCTTTTCTTACGCAAAATACCTAATAATGGCTCCAGTTAAACATCTACAGAATCTGTTTGGAATGTATCTAAACAATTGATTATTTTGAAAACTGAATTTAAAACTGTGACTTTCTTGAGTCTTCCTACAAATAGCCAGATTAAAGACTGGGAATATGCCTACTTTTAATATTTATTTCCTTTAAAAATCTCCAAAAGGAGTCTAGGCTTTAATGGAATTAGAATGCATTGTGTTTGTGTGTGTGTGTGTGTGTGTGTGTGTGTGTGTGTGTACACATATATATTTCAATTTAAAAGTTTATTCTAGTCATCACTTTCAGTGATACTGATTTGCTCTCTTCCTAATTTGCTTAAAGTGAGATATTTTTTTATGTTTACGGACCCATAGTTTTCACAGAAATTAGATTACTGAAAGGATAGATAGTTTCTGAAATATATTTCTGGTCTGTCATCAAAAGTTAAATTTCTTGTAAATTCAGAGCCATGCAAAATGTGTATACAAATTCCTTTACCTATCAGTAATAATTTAATTACCTAGCTAAATGGTAGCAACTTTTGAAGTGGGAAGAGACTTGTTGCTTCATTAGGCCTTTATTATGTGCTTGAAAAAAATAATGCTCTGCAAATAGCTAAATCAGATTTTGAACTGGTTTAAGTTAACACTAAATTCCCCCCCTCAGTTATCCTGCTATACTAATTATATGAAAATTTGCAACTGTGGCAAGGTCTTTAAGTTTTTGCTGTCCTAAAGTCTGTCAAAATGTGGTTGAGAAAAATATCTAGAATTTTTGTATGTTCCTTCAGTGCCTTCGTGCACATTAAGAGCACCACTATAAAGGCTCTTAGCTAAACTTAGGATGAAACTCATCAGGTTGGTTGTTTTTCAAATCTTCTCTGCAGGTGGTAGTTATAGCTTGCTTTGAAATAGCTGTGGTTTCATCATTGTGGGCAAGATGTAGATCTCTAACCCTACTGACAATTTTTCCAGTGCTGAGGATTGTTATATTAACCTTTATGAAATATTCAGTCTTTGTAGAGGGTGCAATTGCTGCTTGTTCCCTAAAGAGACTTTCCCTGAAGAAAAGAAAAAATACACATGATCAGATAGAAGATGTAAATACTTTCACATTTTTTCATTGTATTTTTACAAATCCTCTTAAAAGAGCCAAGGACTTGAAGTGAGATGTGAAATTATACAATTTAAAACACAAAATGTTTGACTCTGGGTTGTGCTGACCTAGTAAGTCCTTCTACATCTCCATCTACTGCTTTCTATGTTTCTGGAAAAAAGATAACAAGACACTGGATTTGATCAGGGTTCAAATTCTATTACTTTAATCCTTAAAAATTTCTGTAAAATAATGGGAGGGGGTGGGGGAGGAGATCCACTGCAGTCATTCTGCTATACCTCAGGAATTTATCATGGTGCATTCCCTTAATTTGTGTCATTCAGCTCTCTTGGGACTATGCTAAATTCTTGGATGTCCAAGATAAGATGATGGAGCCCCCACTCACCTCTAGAAAGAGGTGAGAAACCTGTACCTATGTAACTTACCATTTAAGCAGTGATAATAGGTATTGGGAAGGAGAGAGGTGGAGGACAAGTTCCAAAATCACTGGGCTTTCAAGGATTTCTTTCAATGGTAGATAAGGGGAAAGAGTGGGGATTCTGTCCCAGACTTGAGAACAGCGGGGCAGAGAATTGGAAGGAGAGAAAACTGGGTCAATTTTTGACTGAAGCCTAGAATAAAATTGCAAGGTAATTTGAAGCCAAATGTTAGAAGCCTTGAATGCCTTGCTGAAGAATTTGTTTTTTAGTGGGGGACTGTTCCTCTTTAAACAGGAGTGGGATGATCAGTCCTGTTCATGGGAAAGTCAAGGGAATGATATGTTGGAGATTAGGGGAAGGGGGAGACTAAAGCAAGGGAATTAGAGGAATTTCAGTAGATCTCAGAGGAAAAGAACCAAGATTCTGAAGACTGATTCTAGTCTTATCCTTTTGGCCTTTGACAAGGGCCCTCCCTCATGGACTTGGGAGTGTAGCTTCTATCAATCAGTCTCTGGTAACTTGACCTTTTCATCTCTCTGTTTTTCAGATGTATCATGAGATTGAAAGTGAAGGCACTTTAGCTTTTTCAGAGGAAAAGGAATTAGAAAGTCATGATATTATTGCAGGAAGGGGCAAAGGGAATCCTGTATCTGTTGTGGATGGAAAAATTCTCAATGAATAGTGATCTTAGGAACACCTCTTTTTTTTTTCCTAGAGGTAGTATCAGAAGAACATTTTATATATTCTTGGACTACTCCATTGAGAAATGACTTAGACTATTTGTTGGTTTCCCTGTAGATTCTGAATTTTTTTTTTTTTTAGGTTTTTGCAAGGCAAACGGGGTGAAGTGGCTTGCCCAAGGCCACACGGCTGGGTAATTATTAAGTGTCCGAGGCCGCATTTGAACCCAGGTACTCCTGACTCCAGGGCCGGTGTTTCATCCACTACACCACCTAGCCACCCCGATTCTGAATTTTCTTTTACCAGTTTGTTCCTGCAGAGATTTTTTTCAGGTCAAGATTTTTTTTTCCCTAGTAGCTTTCATTTATTCCAAAACTTCTTACTTTTGTATTTGTAGTTGTTAATAAATCATTTCATAATTTGTCATAGGCAGTTATAAAGTCACCTCTTCTCTATAATTTCTTAACTTTTGAAAAGTGTGATTTTTTAAATGTGTAGAATATTTGAAATTCATTGTAGTGTATAGTGGTTCTGCTTTAATCTTTTATCCCAATCACCTATCCTTCTTTCCCCAGTAGTCCTTTTTTTTTTGGCAAGGCAGTGGGGTTAAGTGGCTTGCCCAAGGCCACACAGTAGGTAATTATTAAGTGTCTGAGGCTGGATTTGAACTCGGGTCCTCCTGATTCCAGGGTCAGTGCTCTATCCACTGTGCCACCTAGCCACCCCTCCCAGTAGTTCCTAATGAATAAAGAGTTCTTTACTCTAATATTTTATGACCTTTACTATATGGAATAATGCACCTGTAATAAATAACTTCTTCAACTGGCTACTTTTTCTATTTCTGGTCCAATATCATAATTACTGTTTTATAATGGGATTTGATATATGAAAATGCCCAAGCTCCTTTTATTTTATTTTTTATTTTTTTAAAGAAATTTTTTTAGGTTTTTTTCAAGGCAAATGGATTTGAACTCGGGTCCTCCTGATTCCAGGGTCAGTGCTCTATCCACTGCGCCACCTAGCCGCCCCCCAAGCTCCTTTTAGTCTCACTCTCCACCATTGTTTTTGATTATGTATTATTCTGTATGAATTTTGTTATTGCTTTAAAATTAACCTAAAGTATGACCTCCATGGTTTAGTAGACTGTTGATTGTAATTTAATTTATTTAGTAATATCATTTTTATGGCATTGATGTGGATTCTCTAACTTTTTTTAGAAGTTCTGTTTTATTTCTGTGAAAATAGTTTTATAATAATATTTATAGAAGTCTGTGTGTGTGTGTTAGTTTAACTTCCCAGCTGTTTAACACATATTATATTTAATGGGTTTTTCCATTTCTTTTTGTTAGTGAAATACAAAAATCTTACTATTTTGGTGGATTTCAATTCAACAGACATTTATTAAAAGAGCTATTCTGGGCCAACACTGCAGGATGCTGGAGATGCAAAGACAAAAAATAAACTGATTCCTGTCCTCCAGAAGCTTCCCTGGTGGTGGGTGGAGGATGGCAACAAATTTGTTACAATACACAAAAGATACAAAATTAATACAAAGTACTTTCAGGGCTAGTGAGGCTGGGGGAAGACCGAAGGTAGCTGAATTCAGCTGCTGTGGAGAGACTGGACTGGTGAGGCAGAAGTGGTGAGGAAGTTATCCCTGGGATGTTCCTGCAGCCGTGGGAAGATGCTGAGGAAGCATGGGCAGTAAGCCTGTGACACTAGGCTGGGACCCTCAGGGGATTTTGTATTTGATCTTAGAAGGCAATAAGAAGCCCGAGTAGCTTCTTGAGCAGGGGAGTAAAGTGATCCATCACACTGATGTTTTAGGAATTGGTCATCTTTGTGGACAATGTATTGGAGAGTGAGGAGGTTGTCCAGATGTAGGAGAGCTGATGCTGACCAGCTAGGTTGGTGGTCTTGGAAAGAGCTGACGTGAGAAGTTGGGGATGAAGAATTAACAAGACTTGGTTCCCGAGTGAATGTGGAGAGTGGCTGTAATTGGAATTTTGGACTTGTATAACTGGGATTATGGTGGTACATCCTTTAACAGGAATGAAAAGGTGGAAGCACTTCTCTTTATTAGTTTTTTGATTGATTCTCTGATGTTTTCTAAGTAAAAACATTGTCATCATGTAGAGACAATTTTGATTGAGTCAATTCCTAGCCCTTTATATTTTTCTTGTCTTTTTCACCAGGAACCTATCTTGTGCTATGTGAACTCTGTGAGACATGGCATAATGGAGATAGTTGGCTTCATTTTTGTGCCTGACTGGGAAACCTTTCACTCTTTGTTGCAAATAATGCTGTCTCTTTTCTTTGGTAATGCTTTTGATCATATTAAGAAAAGGTCCTTTAATTCATCTACTTCTATTTTTTTTTCCTTTGAGTGCTCTGTTTTGTCGATTTTATTTCTATTTTTAAATATAATATAATGCTAATTGTTTAATTGTTTAACTTTAAACTTCCCAATATAAATCTATCTTGTTCATAAAGAGTAATTATTTGCTATTGCTACTTTCATGTTCATTAATGAAATCTTGTTCTTTCTCTGCTTTATTTCTTCTGGTGTAGAAATCTGAACCCTATTTATCTCTGAGATTTTGGTAGAATATCGTTCTGCTTTTTTTGGAAAATGGTTTAATATTAGAGATTGTTCTTTAAATAATTCATTAAAATTATTTTGTAAATATATCAGTCTAGAATTTTTCTGCTTCATGCATTACTTTCTGTAGTTAGAGGTTATGGATTCCTTATTCTTTATTTGTTAATCTTGTCATTTTCCAATTGTTATAGATGCTCATTTTGCCATATAATTTTGATTAGCTTCAGATAATTTTATTTTTCATTTGCAGTGACTTATTTTCATTTTTTGTTTTTATGGAGTTTTTTCTTTTTAAATTTAATTAGATTTAATGATATAAATTGATTCTTTTAAATTGTATACTTCAATGATCTCTAAGATGTTCAGAAATATACATTTTCTGCTTTTTTTCCCTTTTTTTCCTGAAACATGCCTGTTTTACATTGCAAGCATTTTTTGGGGGGGGTCATTATTTTCTCCCCCTTCTACCTCCCCCAACCAAAAAGATAAAGAAAATGAAAGCTCTTATTGCATGGTCAGGCAAGGTAAGTTTCTGGATTGGCTATGTCCAAAAAACATATGTCTCAATTCTTCATTTTGAGTCTGTCACCATACTGGGTAATTTGTCACATCTTCTGGAATTGGGATTTCTCCTTTCATTGAGGAGAGTATGGAGCTCTGTATTTGTTTTTTGTTTTTTGTTTTTAATAATGTCATTGTATAAATTGTTCTCTGGGTCTACTCAATTTAGCATGAGTTCCTACTAGTCTTTTTATTTTTCTCCAAAACTAGCCATTTCATTATATTAAGGTGTAGTAAATTCATTTGCCATATTTTATTTAGTCATTCCCAGTAGATTGATGTTTCTGTTTATTGAGTTTTTGCCATTTTGAAAAGAACCACTGTAAATACTTTTGTACGTCACTGTGGGGCAGCTAGGTGGCACAGTGGAGAGAGCACTGGCCCTGGAGTCAGGAGGACACTGGATAATTACTTAGCCGTGTGACCTTAACCCTATTGCCATGCAAACAACCCCCCCCCCAAAAAAAATAAAGTATAATACTGTTAAATGGCATGTGGGATTTTGGGTTTTGTCTTCCTTATTTTGCAATTGCTTAGAATTCTCAAGTCTTTAAAAGTTATTTTTCTCTATGATGTTATCACTGTCCACACCGTTCTTCTTCTGCTTATTTTACTTTTCTTTAGTTCATAAAAGTCCAGTTTCTTCTGGAATTGTGTGTTTCATCATTTCTTAAGGTACTATTATGTCCTATTTTGTTACATTCATTTATCAGTTTGCTTATCTTGTTTACCCAGTCCCCAAATAGGAGGTCAGTCTGCCTCTTAGCTTTCAGTTTTTGGCTGCATGAAAAGAGTTGCTCTTAATATTTTTTTGGATACGTAGATCCTTTCACTTTTTCTTTGATTTCTTTAGCCTTTGGCCCTTGTAGTAGTGTATAGTGGGGTCAAAGGGTATATACTCAGTTTGGTTAACTTTATGTGAGTATAATTCTAAATTACTTTGTAAATTGACTGAACCAGTTCACAGGTCCCCTACCACAGTACACTGGTGTGTCTGTTTTGCCACTGCCCCTCCCCCAATTGTCATTTTTCCATTTTTGTCTCATTTGCTAGTCTGATGAATAGAACCTTAAAGTTGTTTTATTTTAAATCTAATAACGATTTAGAGATTTTTTTTAAAAAATTATCAATAGCATGAATTTCTTTCTTTGAAAATTGCTTGTTTGGTACCTAGCTGTGTGACCTTAGGCAAGTCACTTAACCCCATTGCCTTGCAAAAATCTAAAATGAAAAATAGGAAATAAGAAAATTGCTCATTCACACCTCAGATTTCTTTTTCATATAAAATGGAAAGTGACTCTTAAGTTCTATGAATTTGAATCATTTCCTTAATACATCTTGGAAATGAAATTTACTTTTAAAGAAAATTACTTTATCATAGAACCTTATTCAGATTTTTTCCATTCATTTTCCTTATTTTTAGTCTATTAAATTTCTTTGTGCAAAGGTTTCTTAAATTGCATACCAAATTAAAATTGTTGATTTCTATCACTTGTTTAGATGTAGATCTGTTTTCCTATAGATCTGAAAGGCGTTTCTTTTTTTACCCTTCTCCTTTGCCTTTCACAGTTAGGTTATATATTCATTGGAGCTTCTTGTGTGTGATGTGATGTGATGTGTTGTGTTGCTCTGAAGCTGACTTGGGCTAGACTGATGGCCAGTTTTCCCAGACATAGTCACGCTCCCTGGACCCTGGACAGTCCTTGAGGTCACTAGATCCTCAGCTCCAGTGTTTCTTTGCTTGTGCTCCTTGTCTCCGACCTGAGTCTTTCCAGGCTTCAGAGGCTACTTCGTTGAGGTCCTTGCTGTGTTTTCTGCGTTGCCGCTCCTCTTGCCCATCATCTTGATTTCTTCCTTCAGTGATAGTTTTCAATTTCATAGATATCAGATCTTTTTATTATATCTTGATTTGGTTCTAAATCACTTTGTAGGGTTGAAAGCATATCCATTTTGTCTTGTTGAAATATAATTATGTAATCTCATTTGAGAAATTTAGTCTTGCTTTCTTTGACTCAGGTAATATTGATTCATTGGGAAAAATTTGTTTTACTTCATTTTTTTTTCTGTTTAGTTTTTCCTGTGAGAGTTTGTGTCCTTTCCCCTTCTCTTAAGGGTGGGGAGTTTGAATGGGCTGTTTTGTCCATGTTTTGATGTAATATAGGGACTTGGTTTAAGCCATCTTTCTAGAACTATGATACAGCACTTAGATTAAGACTGCTGCTGGTAAATAGTACTAGACTGGTCAGTCCTGAGGCAGATTTCGTCCACTTGTCTGCGCTTTTGATAATGCAGCATGAACATCCAACCTTTTAGCTCTTCTGGGCCTCATTGTCCAACGAAAGTTTGCCAAGTGTAGCACAGAGAATTTAATATTTATTTATGGCTACAATGTAACCAATATTATCAGTGAGTCTGATAATGAAATGCCATGCCCCACGCACGAAAGGGCTTTTTGAGGGTGGTGGGTTGAACGCGCCTCCTGTAAACCCCTCTGCAAAGTCAGCCACTTAGTTCATGAGAAAATCTGAGGCACTCAGAAGGTGAGGTCAGTAAATACAAAAATCACCTTCCTGCGTTAATAAAACAGTAGCCTATTTTATTCTGGACACAGGTAGGTGGCTCAGTGGATAGAACATTGGACCTGAGTCAAGAAGACTTGTTCCAATGCAGCTTTGGACACTTAGAAACTGTGTGACCCTGGAAAAGTCATTTAACCCCTTTTTACTTCCACTGGAGAAGGAAATGGCAAACCACTTGAGGATCTTTGTCAAGATAGCCAATGGGTGGTATTCGTGTACTGTGGTCCATAGGGTCACAAAGAGCTAGCTGGACACTCAGTGACTGAACAAAAACAAGAGCTTCTTCCCATCCTGTTCACCGCTGTGCCAAGCTCAAGTCTTTGGACAAGATTGAAAGGGGTAAGGGAAGAGAACTACATTGGACTTGCTGATGAATTGAGCACATGTTTTCCTAGATAGTGGAATCTAAAGATAGCTGTCAGGTTCTCAGGGTCAGGGATCTGTTATAATTTTTTTTTTAATACCAGATTGCAGTTTAGCCTCATTTTTTGCCTTGGGGCTTGATAGCCTTACCATAGGTGAACATCTTTGGTTCTTTCCCTGAAAAGTAAAACCATCACTGGTGAGTCAAAGTGTATACGATTTAATATTAGGTCTCTATGAGAGATCTTTTTTTTTTATTTTTATTTATTTAAGGCAATGGGGTTAAGTGGCTTGCCCAAGGCCACACAGCTAGGCAATTGCTAAGTGTCTGAGGTCAGATTTGAACTCAGATCCTCCTGACTCCAGGGCCGGTGCTCTATCCACTGTGCCAGCTGGCTGCCCCCTCTAAGTGAGATCTTAAACTATTCTTCTGTTGCAGAATTAACAGTTGAAATTCTGAAATTAGCCCAGCTTTAACCCCCAATATAGATTTAAATCCAGGTATGGAAGATATTCCTTAGTATTTGATTCATGGGATCAGAGCTTGAGCAGAAAGACTCTCTGTCCAAATTTTTTTTTTTAGGTTTTTGCAAGGCAAATGGACTTAAGTGGCTTGCCCAAGGCCACACGGCTAGGTAATTATTGTCTGAGACCGGATTTGAACCCAGGTACTCCTGACTCCAGGGCCAGTGCTCTATCCACTGCGCCACCTAGCCACCCCTCTCTGTCCAAATTTTACAGATAAGGTCATTGAAGGCCAAAGAGAGCTAACCTTGGGGCAGCCAGGTGGTACAGTGGATAGAGCACCGGCCCTGGAGTCAGGAGGACCTGAGTTCAAATCTGACCTCAGACACTTAATAATTACCTAGCCGTGTGGCCTTGGGCAAGTCACTTAACCCCGTTGCCTTGCCAAAAAAAAAAACATACAAGGAGAGCTAACCTTGCGTGTGGAATGAATGAATAACAGTGCTATGATTTGAACCCAGCTTCACTGAGTCTTGATCCAACCCTTGTTCTATTATATTTTAAAATGCCAATGATTTTATTTTATTTTATTTTTTAGGTTTTTGCAAGGCAAACGGGGTTAAGTGGCTTGCCCAAGGCCACACGGCTAGGTAATTATTAAGTGTCTCAGACCGGATTTAAACCCAGGTCCTCCTGACTCCAGGGCAGGTGCTTTATCCACTGCGCCACCTAGCTGCCCCAGTGCCAATGATTTTAAAGGCCACATAATTTAAAATTTTTATAGGGATGATAGAAGGCAAAGTTTGGTTTAGGATAGTTATAAGCAGTGATAAAATGATAAGTTTAGCTCCCTGCCCCCACAACTAACAATTTTGATGGGAACATCATACGTATATACATGCAAACATACACAGATGCTTTACAGATGTGTATTGTTAAGATGTATAACCTATATCAGATTACTGTCATAGGGAGGGGGAAGGGAGAAAAATGAACTCAAAAGCTTATGAAAAGATCAATTTTGAAAACTATCTGTGTGTAACTGAAAAAATATTAAACATATATACATGTGTGTATGTATATGTATATATATATGTATATGTAAGAGTTCAGCAGGTGAACAGGAAATAGGAAGATACAAACAAGACTCAGCCCAGTTATGTGTATTCTGTGGTAGAGTGTGGCTGTTGTGTTGAGGAATGAGGGGAAGAAATAATTTGAACTAAGGCCAGGTTCCTCAGTTGATAGTTTTCAGATGAAGAATAAAAACTATAGTCATATGAAGAAATGCTCTAAATCACTTTTGATTAGAGAAATGCAGAATAAAACAACTATCAGATTGACTAATAGGACCAAAACTCTGGGGTAGTAGGCAGCCACTATGTCCCAAATCAATCTGTTCCACGTTGGGGCATCTCTGGTTGGAAGGATTTCCCTGACATCAGGCCTAAAGTTAATTGCTTCTTTGTAACTTCTTCCCATTGCTTCTGGTTCTGCCCTTTGAGACCGAATAGAATAGGAGCAGTGGGTAAGAACTATTACTTGATTTGTATGTTTTGTTTGATTTTCACATTTTTGTTTAACTTTGGTTCCTCCCCACTCATTGAGAAGGCAAGCAATATACTATAAATTGTATATGTGAAATCATATGGAATATATTTCCGTATGAACCATATTTAGGGAGAACAAGCAGGAAAAATGAGTGAAAAATATATTTCAGTTTGCACTCACTCACTCAGATCTCTGAAACAGATTTTCATCCTGAGTTAGCCCGGATCATTGTTATAAGCAGCATAGTTCAGTCTTTCAGACTTGGTCGTTGGTCCAATATTGCTGGTTCTGTGACTCATGTTCTCCTGTTCTGCTCACTGAAGCAACTTTTTGCAACAATTCATATGTCTTTTCCATAGACCTAAATTTTTTCTCCAGTTTTCTGCCTTAAAATAATTGATAATAATCTGATCACCCTTGAGTTTTCTTCTCTTCAGGTTAAATATCCCCCAGTGCCTTCAAGTATCCATTCTGGGTCATTGATTTAAAGGTGCTCCCTTTTCCATCCATGCCTTGGATGCTTTCTGGCTTACGACGTCCTCCCAAACTGTGGTGCCCCAAACTGAGTGCGGTATTTCTGTTACAGACCAAGGAGGATGAAGACAGTCACCATAGCTCTCTGTGCAGCCATTGCACATTCAAAGTACTTTACAATCCATTTCAATTCCCAGAGCTTAAGACAAACTAAAACTCTAGCCACTAAAGACTTTTAAATTCATCTAACACCTTCACCCCAGCATGCTTCTTTCTCTGTTATGAGATGGCTCAGTGGATAGAGCCCTGGCCCTGGAGTCCTGCTTCAGCCGCAAAGACGGTGTGACCTTGGGAAAGTCACCTAAGCCCATTCCCTGATCATCCTCAGTCTATATACCATTTCCAGATTTTACAAGCATACCATTTGTGTCTTATGTCAAAGTCGTTTTCAATTTTAAACTGCTTAAAGCAAATACAGATCCCAAGGCCTGAATAGTTTCCTGGAGATCTCCTCCTCCATCTATGTCTTCTTTTGGGGTCTGCCATGCAACCAGTTCTGGATATGCTGAACTGACCTGTTGTCTGCCCTAGTTCTCCCCATCCTTTCTACAAGTTCTCCCTCTCCCTTTAACCCTTTGCTGACAGGAGTGCAGCTTTCACATACCCACAGGTGATTTGGGTTTGTTGAAAACAGCACAGCTATTTTTCTTTCCCTTTTCCCCTTTTTTCCCCAAGAGACCAATTTGTAGGCAAAGAAATGAATGCTAAAGAGCAGTGATGTTCTGAATGTTAAGATCCCCCAAGAAAAAGATCAAGGGAACTTCCCACAGCACTTAGAAGCAATTACTGGAAAATGAAAACCTCAATACTAGTGGGAGAAAATTTGGAGTCCTCCCTTCGTATTGTAAAAAGTTTACCTATCTGAAAGGAAAATGGAAAAATAGGCATGGCTAGCGTCTGCCCACTAGAGGGTGCAATTTTGTTACAATCAAAGGCTGAATTTGGCCTCTCCAGAAGCTGTTTGGGTTGAGCCGTTGGTGATCATTGAGAAAAGTGTCTGCGGAGGAGTTGGGAGTGACGCTGAGCTAGAGCATTCATCTGGAGGCGAGGTGGCACAGTGGATAGAGCACCGGCCCTGGAGTCAGGAGGACCTGAGTTCAAATCTGGCCTCAGACACTTAATAATTACCTAGCTGTGTGGCCTTGGGCAAGCCACTTAACCCCATTTGCCTTGCAAAAAGTTAAAAAAAAATTTTTTTAAAGAGCATTAATCTGCTATACAACAAGCATTGTGTAAGGCAGCGCAAGACCACCTAGCTTTTAAAGGACCTTCCTGTTGGAGGGAACAACATACATGACTATGACTTGATACAGAATCTGTACAAAGTAAAAAAAAAAAATCATTTCAGGTAGAGTGGGTACAGTTAACTGGGGAATTAGTGGAGCCCTTCTCTTGGAGGGGCTGGGCATGAGATTGGCCTAGGAGGAAGGAGACTCCAGGCATAGGAGGCAGCAGTCTTGTCAAAGGTACCTAATGAAACCCAGCATGTTGAGCAGGAGTGTCTGGGAAGCAGAGGGGAGAGACTTTGAAGCGAGGATTTCATTTAGAAACCTAGTAAATCACCCAGAATGTATCATGTTAACTGTGCACCAGCCATTGGGATATATTCCCTCTACCCAAGGTGGGTGGAAGAGGGGGAGTTTATTTTTGAAGAGTAATTTTTTTAATTTTATTTTTCAAATAACAAGTATATTTAAAATTAACCTGTTTCTTTTCCTAACAAATAAACTCAGAAAAACATATATATATATATGTATATATATCCACACATATGTTTCCATTCAACAAAACACATTTTTACATTGACTATACCATGTCTAAAAAACTGCATGTCTCTACATTTCAAATTGATCACCTTTATTAATTAGAGAATGGCATTTTTTGTTTTCATTCCCTTGAACTTGTGATTTGTGAGTCTTTCAAGGATATTTTTCCTTTATAATTGAATGCATTGTGTCAGTTCTCTCTAGCATTTGTTCCCAACTCATGCCTGCCTTGAGATTGCTATACATGTGTACATATAGAACTTCCTCTCTTTTAAAAAAATATTTTAGAGATACAGGTCTAGTAATTATATGGTAGCTGGGTCAGAAAGTATGATCAATATGTTAGTTTTCTAGGAAGAGTTCAAGATTTCTTTTCAGAATGGCTCACTGAAGTCATAGCTCCACAACAGTACAGTTGTGGACTTTTTGAGGGGAGATGGTTATTAAATAGGTATGTGTATAGATTGATTAGAAGGAAGGTGACCCTTGGTTTAACATGACAGGTAATAGAGACCTGAATTAGGGTTGGTGGCTTGTATGAGTAGAGAAAAGGGGAGAGTAGCAAGAGAGAGAGGAATGTGGAATTTATGAGCCTTGCCAACTGGCTGGAATTGGGATGCTAGGTAGAACGAAGAGCTGAGGAGAAGTTGGAAACCCAGATGCCAGGAAGGGTCTTGGTGCTTTTAATAGAATTAGGGGATTTGGGAAGTGGCATGGAAGAAGTGTGGTGGTGGTGCTGGTGGTGGGTAGATAAAGAGTCCTGTTTGAAATTCCCATGGGACTTGCATTTGTAAAAGTTCAATAGGCAGTTGGTGATGTCAAACTGGAACTTGGGAGAGACATCAGAACTGGATGTTGAGATCTGGGAGTCACCTGCAGAGGGATGGCAGTTGAACTGATGGGAGTTGAGGAGGTCACCAAAAAGAGGGTAGAGAAGAGGAACCAGTTTAGAGCCTTGGGATACATTACGGAAGGGCGAGAGGGGGCAGGATTTTGATAATTAGCACTGGCTGAGGAATGGAGAAAACCAGTAGAGAGCAGGTCATGAAAACCCAAAGAAGAGGGAGTAAGCAAGAGAGCCCTTAAGGAACAGCTCGAGAGATACTAAGAAGAGTGTGGAGAAATTGAGGACTGAGAAGCCAATGGAGTTAACCATCTAGAGATTATTGGTAACCTTGGAGAGAACAGTCAGCTGAGTGAGATGGGGAGCCACATTTCAGAGGATGGAGTGGTGAAGGGGAGAAGCCTTGAAGAAAAAGGAAAGGATGGTTTTCCCTCGAAGTTTCTCTGATAAAGTGAGGAGAGAGGTATAAGTGGTCAAATAACCTTAAGGGGAAATTAAGGAGGTGATCAACTGAGTTAATGTAGATGAAGCTGCTCCTCACCGTATAAGTGTTAGTCATCAGTTAAATAGAGCCAAATGAAGTGTGCTTAATGAGAGAAGGGAGTAAGGAAAGTCATAGGGAGAGCTCAAGGAAATAAAGGCTACAAAAATGAAAAGGACTACCTGCTAACTTTGACAAGCAGATCAGAAATAAGAAAGGAGCATTGTGCAGTAGCTTCTAAAATTACTATTGTGCTGAAAAAAATTGTTTTAATTGTAGTAGAAACTGATATTCTTTTGTGTTTAGTTTTCAGATCCAAATTATGGACAAAGACTCATTTGGATTATATATTTCTCAGCTAGACTACATCAATATTAACAATGGATAAATGCAAGCATGTTGGGCGGCTTCGGCTTGCTCAAGATCATTCCATCCTCAGTCCTCAAAAATGGCACTGTGTGGATTGTAATACCACAGACTCGGTGTGGGCTTGCCTTAGCTGTTCTCATGTGGCGTGTGGAAGATACATTGAGGAACACGCACTCAAGCACTTTCAAGATAGTAACCATCCAGTCGCATTGGAGGTGAATGAGTTGTATGTTTTCTGTTATCTCTGTGATGACTACGTTCTTAACGACACTGCAACCGGGGACTTGAAGTTACTGCGGAGTACACTGAATGCCATCAAAAGTCAGAACTATGACTGCACTACTCGCAGTGGAAGGATTTTGCGCTCCATGGGGACCAGTGACGACTCCTATCCTTCCCATGGTGGTGCCCAAGCTCTCCTTCGAAACGAAGATCAGATGTTCACTGCTCTTTGGCACAGGAGGCGGATGCTAATGGGCAAAGTATTTAGATCTTGGTTTGAACAAACTCCTCTTGGGAAAAGGAGATTACAAGAAGAAAGACATCGGGAAGAAGCAGAAGTGAAGAGAGAAGAAGCCAGAAGACGGCGACAGGAACTGAAGCGCCAGTTTAAGGCAGAATTGGAGCGAATGCCTCCGAGGAAAAGTTCCCGTCTGCAAGACCTTGCCAGGTCAGGCATTATGGAAATGCTCCCCATAAAGCAACTTGTTCAGAGCCCAGCATCACCAGTGACTAGTAAAAAAGTGTCTACCTCACATGAAATAAGGTTAAGAAAAGTGAGCGATTCCCCTATCAAACGAAGACCCACTGTGACACCTGGGGTAACAGGATTGAGGAATTTGGGTAACACCTGCTATATGAATTCTATTTTGCAGGTATTGAGTCATTTACTTATTTTTCGGCAATGTTTTTTAAAACTGGATCTGAACCAGACTCAAGAATTGCTGGCCATGGCTGCTAGTGGGAAGACTAGAGCTTCCTGTAAACACCCACCACTTTTGGATTCTATGTTTCACATAAAAGAAAATCAAGAAAAATATAAAGGCCCTCCTGGGTTGAGACGCCCAAGTCTGTCTTCAGGTTTAAGTGGTGGGGCATCGAAAAGCCGGAGCATGGAACTTATTCAGCCCAGGGAGCCGAGTTCCAAATACATTTCTCTTTGTCATGAACTGCATACTCTTTTCCAAGTCATGTGGTCGGGGAAGTGGGCCTTGGTGTCCCCCTTTGCCATGCTGCACTCGGTCTGGAGGTTGATCCCGGCTTTCCGAGGGTACGCCCAGCAAGACGCTCAGGAGTTCCTCTGTGAGCTGCTGGATAAGGTCCAGCAGGAGCTGGAGACGACGGGCGCCAGGTATCCGGCCCTCATTCCCAGCACTCAGAAGAAACTTATCAAGCAGGTTTTGAATGTGGTGAATACCATCTTTCATGGACAACTTCTTAGTCAGGTATGAGCTGTTTTTGTTGTGTTTTCAGTTTGGGTGACGTTTTGGGAAGCTCTATTGAGTAAGCCATCCTAAATGGAGAAGGTGGAATCCCACCTCAGGAGAACTAGTGAGCAAAGAAGATTTTTAGGTCAGAAAAGATTGTTTTACAGACATGTTGAGAGGAGTCAGCTCAAAGGAATACAAAACATTTCTAACATTAGAAATATTAACTTCAATATTCACGATGCTCTGCTTTTGATGATCCCCCCCCCCGATGGAATATTTCCAAAGTTCATACTAGCCAGTTTTTGCAACATGTGAGGATAAGACAAGTGTTTGGTATAGTGATGCTGCTGCCTTAAAAAACAAACCAAAAACTTTGAGTGAGAACTGGACTAAAAATTAGGATCAGAGAAGATAATCTGAAGGAAAAGTAGCGGGGCATTAACTATAAAGAATAAAGGGAACTATTTGGACCTTGGGGTTCTTGGGAAGATGATTTTGATGTAGAATAAAATTGCTAAGTCACAGGCCCTTAGAAAGGGGACTTCTTCTGAAGATTTTTTTTCTTTCTTTCTTTGTATCTTCAGTATTTAACACCATCTGGTACCTAGTAAGTACTGAATAAGAACCTGACTTCAAATCCACCTCAGATACTTAAAAATTAATTAGCTGTGTGACCTTGGGCATGTCATGGCCTTGCAAAAACTAAAAAATAAATAAAACCTTATTAACTTGACAAAATGCAACTAGATGAAACTAAATATTGAGGCAGAAGAAGGACTTGGCCATCTTGGCCATTGCCTCCAGCTCAATTCCCAGTTTCAGGGCTGGATGAGATTGTCTTCAAAGTTCTTTTCTGTCATCTATAATGCTTTACTATAGAGAACTATTAATCTGTGGACTTGAAAATGTCTGTCTGGCATCCCTGTTTCCTCTATTCATCTGTGTTTTAGAGGTGGTGGGAGAAGGGCCTTGGTCAAAACTACAGATCTCCAGTAGAGTTTGGACTTGATGGAGAAAGAAGGATCGCCATTTTCTTGAGATAAGCTTATTTTTCAGCTCTGCTTTAAGGCTGTTCTAAGACTGTTTTGTGTTTGTTCTTTTCTCCCACAAGCTATCCCTTATTAAAGATCTTCTTGGTGATCATGTCACTTTTGCAACATGTTTCTTTGAAATTACTTTTATAGATTTCATATGTAATCAATTTTAGAGTATAGTGTACCTGTGAGTCTTAATAACCATTTCCTACCTTTTATAGAGGCAAAATAAATGTAGTGCCACAGTTTGTTACAGAGTAAGTTGTCTTTGATACTAGTGGTGCCCATCTTGTTCTCCCTGGTGGCCTGTGCCAATTTTTTGGCTACTTTTGCAATCAGATTTTGTTCTATTTTATTAGTGAATTGTTTTAGTGGAAAACTATTTCTCTTTAAGGATGTTCTCTGAGAGGCCAGATGGCATAGTGGATTGAAAGTAGGCCTCAAGGTCCAAAAGACATGGGCTTGAGTATTGCCTCTGTTGATGATGATGAGGAGGAGGAGGAGGAGGATGCTTGTTCTTCATTTTGGAAGTAGATCGTGACTTCAGGAAAGTGATGTAATGACAAGCACGTGAATTGGATTAGAGTGGGGAGGTTGTGTTAGGTCACCAGTCTCACTTTCTCCTCTAGAACCATCTGGATCCAGTGGCCAGATAGGAATCATGAATGACTGGAGATGGCCCTGGATATGAGGCAGTCAGGGTGAAATGACTTGCCCAGGGTCACACAGCTAGGAAGTGTCAGATATCTGAGACGGGATTCGAACTTCATCCTTCTGACTCTAAGACCAGTGTTCTGTCCACTCTGCCACCTAGCTGCCCTGTCTCTGCTCTGTCCTGGCAACATGACCCTAGTCTAATATCAGATTTCCCTGCTCTAGGCCAATGATGTCGAACCCAAATAGAAAAGGACCCATTCATCTGTACAAAGGACCCCAGGGCTGCAATAAGACTTTGTTTTAAAATGTGATATTATCTCTGGGTTTTTTTTATTTTCATTTAACAAGTATTTCCCATTTACATTTTAATTGTTTCTGGCAGCACATAGGGAGGTATGTGGACCCTGTGTTGAGCCCTCCATTCTCCTGGCATGAATGATAAGATTAAAGAGAAAAAAAGGGAGGGGGTGGAATTACAGACCTTTCCCTCTCCCCTCAGGATAGACATAATGTGGAGGAAAACAAAAGCCCAAGAACTAAGATTTTCTTCCTCTCCTTCCTTAATTTTGAAAGAATCAGTCTCAACAATCTGGCCCATCTTGTAGGTCAGGGGGATAGGAAAGCTGGAGCCAACCCCACAGGACCATGGCATGACCACCTCCTGACCATTACAACAATGGTTGTTGATCGTGAACCAGGGTCATCCAGAGTAGAAGGGGGAAGAGAGATCATTGGCCTCTTGACTCTCACCTGTCCTTGGATCTAGTTTGATACCAATTCTCCATACGACTACCCACTCTCATGCTAAATCTTCCCCTCCTAGAGAGCTGTGTCAAGGAATGATTTTCAAAGTCTTTGTCCTCCCCCAGTTCTTTGGAGGGGCTGTTCCTGTGCTGTCCCCCCATCTGTGGTTATTCAGAATCATGGCCAGTTTGGGATCCCCTCTCCTCCAAGTAACTACACATCTACCCACCTTATGTGTCAACAGTTTCCCCTCTCACGTGCTGTTAGAAAGCAAAGTGCCTCCCAGCAATGTGCCCTCTTGGCCCTCCAACCCAGGGAAGTTGTCTGCTTCACCCCTCAGTGAGGGAGACCAAGCTGCTGCGGCAGGGCGTGCGGAGTCAAGGTTCCCCTCCCCTGTGCTCCATTGCTCTGTATGCTCTTTCAAGAGCTGCACTCCAGACCCTCTGGGAAACAGGGTCACTTCAAAGTGACAGGCTTGGGAATTCCTCCTCCACTTCACCCACTATCCCTACGACAGGTCAGCCTGCACCGGTGTGGCTGAGGATGGGTTGAGTTAGGATTAGGACCCTATCTGGAGGGAACTCTGATGGACCCTAGGACAAACTGGGCTCAGGGTGGTGCAGGCGGAGGAGGGGGTTTCCTTAGGAATGCCACCCCTGCCCCTGCAGATTGCCATTGGTTGCTGTTGGAATTCATCTGTGGGGCCAATAACATTACTATATTAAAAAATAATGAATAGAATTTATATATCATTTATAATTACTATGTATCACATATATATTAAGATATTAACATTATGGTTTTCAAAGCGCTTTCTCACACCAACCAATCCTGGAAGGTAGAAACATTATTAATATCCTCATTTATAGATGAGGCATTTCTCAGACAGACATAGCTCAGTGACTTGCAGGATCACAAAGCTAGTAAGGGAGGGAGATACAAACTCAGATCTTCCAGAGATCTATCCATTGCTCAGTTTTACTACCAAAAAAGGGACAAGGATTCTTATTCAGAGACTCTTAACACATTGAACTGGCTTTGTAAAACTACCTCTTTAGAGAGTCCCCCCCACATCCTTCTCAGCCTTGGCTCCATCGGACCAGTCACTGCTGGAGTAATTTAACAGATTTTTCTTTGACCCTTGTTATGTCCCTGTTCGGACACCATATGTTGAATCCCTTTACTGGATGTCATATGTTGAGTCCCCTTCTGGACTCCCCCAATCTTCCCCAGGAGAGCACTGGAAGGGTGAGAGACGAGGATGACAAGGGAGACAAGTACTCCATCGAGTGCTCCAAGGTCTCTGTTTATTGAACCAAGTATCAGTGCTTAAATACCTCTCCAGTACCTAATCCACTCTCATTCCCATGGCACTTGGTAAAACAAGACTCTGGTGCTCAAGGACACCAGGTAAAGATAATTTACAGTGCTCCCATACATAACAGTCCCTAACAGACCCTCACTCGTTGGAGGAGGTTTGTTTGCTAAGGGTCTGGAGTCACCTTTCCCCAGGAGCAGTGAGAGCATGAGCTGGAGTTTTATTAACCAGGTAGAGTTGTCAGGGTCTCTTCTCGTTCCTCATGGCTCTATTCCCAGTCTCTGGACCAGAGACCATAGGTGGGTTCTTGGTTGGGGCCCATTAGCCCATATCAGGAAAGCTGACCACTTTTGAAGCCACCAGCTCTTTTATCTGCCTCATCTTTCATTGCATGTTCCTTGAAAATCCAGAGCTCCAGTGACCTCAGGAGAGTTCTCTTTTGGGCACTTTGTTGAGACACACACACTCACATTCACACACACTCTCACTCTCTCTCTCTCTCTCTCTCTCTCTCTCTCTCTCTCTCTCTCTCTCTCTCTCTCTCTCTCTCTCTCTCTCCTCCCCCAGCCAGCAGTTTCCAACACCCATAGAAGACTCCTCGTTCAGTATCAGGAGAATTCTTGCCCCTGGGAGGCCACGCAGTCACCTGCCATTCTGTCCCCCCCTTTGTAGCTAGCACTCTTTATTCGGCTCATCCATGACCCTCGAGGCCATCTCCTTTCCTCCCCAACCACCAGAACTGCCCCCAGACTCTTGAGGTGGCTCTGAAGTGAGGTTTGCTATCGAAATGAAAAGATGTACTTGAAGTATCAAATAGGCAATGAAAATGTACAGGGAGGATGCAGGAGCAAGTGGCTTTCCTTGCCTATAGAAATGCTTTGGGTCATGAGAGGAGGGGGACTCTGGCCTAGGCGCCTGGGTGGGAGTGACCAGGAAGCTGGAGCCAAGGATGATGACGTGAGGAAGGTGAAGGCATGACGAGCACGTGAATTGGATTTGAGTGATGGGGGGCTGTGCTAAGGCCCCAGCCTCACTTGCTTCTTCAGAGCCATCTGGGTCCTGTGGCCAGATACGAATCAGGGCGACTGGAGATGGCCCTGGAGGAGAGGCAGTCAGGGTGAAGTGACTTGCCCAAGGCCACACAGCTAGTAAGAGTTACATGTCTGAGGCTGGATTCAAACTCCGGTCCTCCTGACTTTGAAGCGAGTGTTCTGTCCAGTGCACAACCTAGCTACCCACATACATAGAAATAGTAACCAGACCTGTGACAAAGAACTCTGTGATAAAATCTTTCCGTAGCAATATTAGTGAGCACACCTCTCCAATTTGCAGTTTCTTAGAGAAGTGACCAGAGCGTTGGAGTTAATTGACTTGCCCACAGTCATCCTGCCGATATGGTTCAAGAGATAAGGATATGAAGTCAGACTTTCCCGGCTCTTGGGGCTACTTCTCTAGCCATATTACTATTTATAGTAATTATGGTAGGAGGGTAGAGGAAATGTGGAAGAATCTAAAAAAGGTTTTATATGGAAGATGGTGCATGAGTTATGTCTTCAAGGAAGAACAAGATTCAGTGAGGCAAAAATGAGCACAAAACTACATGCCAAGTAGAGGGCAAGCCAATGTAAAGAGAAAGAAAAAAGCCAGTTTGGCTGGCTTGTAAAATGCAAGAAGGGAAATAACACGATAAGAAAAAATTATAATGGGATGTTTTTAAAAAGCCAAAGTTTAGTTTTTTGTCATCACTCATTACCTTTACTGTGGGGAATTAAACCTAGAATATACTGTCTTCTAGGAAAATGCTAAATATTGATCAAGAGGCAGCATTAGCTTCGTCTCCTTTGAAGACTTCAGTAGGGTTTCAGCATCTGGACTTGGCTTTGGTGTGTGGTTTTATAGATCAGAATCACTCGTAACAAATGCAAGGGGAAAATAGAAACAATTTCTTTGTACCATTCAAGTAAACATCAGTACCACAAAGTAATACTAGTAATAAAACAATTACGGGATATTGGTCCTGTTTGCATGTACTAGTCATTCTTCTGCAGGTTAGTGTCACTGGGGAAAAACTGCAAAACTTCACAGAGTTTATGTTATCAGGTCCTCCATGGATAGGAAGAGGATGGGATAAAATAGGTGAGTTATGAGGATTGAAGAAAGCAGAAATCCCAGGCCAACTATTGGGGAACTATAGGTATAGAAGATAGCAATTGTCTTTTAGTTAATTTTAGATGCATTTGGTAGGAAAAAAGTGAACCTCATGCTTGGTAACCCAAACTTGTTATAGGTTAAATGTCTTTTTGGGGAGGAGGACGTTGCTAAAAATCTGAATAAATTGTACTCTACATCCTAAATTTATTGTTTCCTAGCTGCCAGCATGGTCCATTTGCTTTGTAAATGAAATAAGAGAATCTCTCTCACTTTACTGTTCTGACTCCAAGCACAGAACTTTCTGCCTTCCTTGAGATAACATATTTGCCTCTTTTTCCATGAACCATTTTATTACTAATGGATTTAGAGTCTATGAGGTTTTCTTAAATCACTTTCTGTTTCTGAGATACATAGTTTGAAATATTTAGTTGATTAATACCACCTCTGAGGAAACAAAATGAAGAAGAAGGCTTCAGAAATGGGTATCTCCAAAGTAAATTAAAATGGTAGGCATCCTCATTTGATTTAGTTATTTTTCATGCTGCCTCTATCATTCTTCATCCTAGTTAGCCTTGTTAAAGAGATATTGGTTCTTACTTTTTATTCTTCCTTCTTTACTTTCCAGATCCAATTACTTGCCAAATTTTGTCAATGTTTGCTCTTCTTAATGTAATCTCCTGTCCTTCCCTTTTTCAAGCGTTCTACTGATGTTGCCAAAGTAGACGCCATGGTTGTCACTGCCAGTCTGTAAGAGCAACCAGTCATCCAAAACCCTGCTGCTGGGCATAATCATTATGTCACTCCTGTTCAGAATCCTGTAGAAGCTCCGTGGCCTCCAAAATAAAACAGTCCTGTCTAATGGCACCACATTCCCAAAATGTAGTGTGTGTGTGTGTGTGTGTGTGTGTGTGTGTGTGTCAGAGAGAGATAACACTGAAGAAAGGTGGTCCTCGTAGGCCCAAATTGGCACTCTCACCTCTGCTGGGCCCATGCAGCACACAAGGTCTAATGAGATTTCCCCATGAGGACATGCTTCTGGGGAAACTGGTCCTTCAACTGGTGCCCGAGTGGCACGGTTTGTAGTCCCTCTTCAGCATCGTAGGTATGTTGTGTGCTGAGGTAATCCTCCTCTTCTCCTTTGGGACAATGCAGTTCCATTCCAACAGGCAGCTCAAGTGGTCGGGCGTCGTTGCGTCCCTCGGCTTCATCTCCAAATGCTTTCCCTTCACGCTCCTCCGGCGTGCTTCCTCTGAGAGGCCCCGGACACTGCTCCTGGACCTCGCTCCCCTTGGCCTGCAGCACTGCGTCTGAAGGATGTTACCAGTTCACTAATGTGAAGACTGGCCCTTGATTCTAGATTCAGCTCTTATTTTCTTTCATAGTAATAGTGCTGACGGGTTTCAAGAAGCTCTTTAGGGTTCTTCAATTTTACCAATTTCTCTTGCCTTCCATCACAGCCGTTTTCTGGAGAGAACCTTCTTCGTCTCTTCTCCCTCCCAAGAAGCCACGCACCAGCCCCGTGATGTGTGCTGTGTTCTGTCCCCGCCAGCCTCACCCTCTTCCCTGAGGGCAGAGGTTTGTCCTTCCTGCTGTGGTCTCTCCTGGATCAGGACTGGGGGTCGGTTCCTAGAGTTTAGCCTCCTTATTGTTGGGTTTAGATTCAGTTTGTCCAGGTCCAGCCCATTCTTCTGAATTCCTCATTTATCCTTTATTCCTGCACTTTCCATGATTGTGAGTTCAAGGTAGCTCCTCAGACGTATTTTCACGTGGCGTCTTAGCAGTTAGAGCTTGCTTGTTGTGGAAGTTACTTTTTTGCAGTTTTCCCCCTGGAGTTGTTTCTTATTCCATCTGGAGTTACTTTCCTTGTACAAAAGCATTTTGTGCCTGTGTAATAAAAACGGGCTCTTTGGTCTTCTCCCTGGTCTCTCAGGCTTGGGAAGGGGTTCTAAAAGAAAGCATCCCAGCCGTCTTCTGCTCGCCTTGTCCTGTCCCCTTTTTTACCCATCAGAACAAATATCTCTTTTAGGGAAGGTGCTGCCTTTACTACCAGGAGAGGGCGTTGGAATACGTGGAGAGACTAACGCACTCTTTCTGTTTACAGGTTACATGTCTTGCGTGTGATAATAAATCAAATACAGTCGAACCTTTCTGGGACCTGTCACTGGAATTTCCGGAAAGATATCACTGTAATGGAAAAGAAATGGCTGCGCAGTATCCCTGCTTGGTTACAGAAATGTTGGCCAAGTTCACAGAAACTGAAGCTCTAGAAGGAAAAATTTATGTGTGTGACCAGTGTAACAGTGAGTAAAGACAGTATGTAATTTTAGATGTGTTTTGTGTCTTGAAAGGGCTTCAATCTTGCAGAGAAACACGGTGGGGGCGGGAGGGAGTTTCACCATTTACTCTAAGGCTTGTCTTTATTGAAGGAATGTGAACTTCTGGGTTAAGTAAAACCCATGGCTCCCATGGGCCCCTGGCATGAGCACTGGAGGCACAGGGTGATGCCCTGGCACCGCCTCTGACCATGTCTCGCCCAAACTGCTCTGTTCTACTTGAGATTGAGAAGGCCAAGCACTTTGGCTGGGGCGCAGAAGTGTGGGTAGATGGGCCACAGTGGGCTGTCAGAGGAGGGGGGACCCTAAGTTGTCCCAGTCTCTGTGCTGAGGACATGGGTCAGGATCTTTGCTCCCCAGCTGCCCAGTCAGTTGAGAGTGTATTTGACTTGGTTGCCCCTGACAGAACTGGATTTGTCTTTATGTGGCAACAGGTCTGGGTTGGTACTATTTCTCCTCTGAAAACAATATTGCATTTCTGGGTCTTACAAAGGTGAGCCTAAGGATCTTAATACTAACTTGGAGGGGGTGTTTACCACCAAGCTCCTTTTAATTAGACACGTCTCTTTGAATTGGAAACACTATATCAAAAATTAGTCGAACTTTTGGCATATGATGTTTTCATTTTTGGATAAGCCAAGTTTTTAGTTCCATAGTTAAAAAATTCATGGGTTTATGGCAAATTGATGGTTGATGGTGATTTACCCAAGTAGATAAGAACCTGTTACTGGAAGGGTGACAAGAGACTCTAAACCAATAGGTTTCAAGAGGGGCAAAAGTCCTTTTGTACCAATACTGAAAAAAAGCAGAATTATAGAAGGAAAGTTTTAATTCTAGAAGGTCAGGGTTACCAGCCCTAGTGATCAACTTGAATGTACAGAATTGTTTTATCTAGATGCGTTTTGCTCTCAAGCTGGAAAAGTGCTCATTAAAATGGGTAGTAGGCTCAGGGCTTCCTCCTCCTCTCTAGTCTCTTGGCACTGTTCATTTGCTCAGAGCATCCTTTTCTTTTAAACAATGTAAAAAAAAAAGTGAGATTTTTGACCCAGTTCCCATATTCATAGGCTTAATGAGTTTTTAAACTCTTAATTAAATTAGTTTTCCTTTACCTTAGTCTGAAATTGAAAGTGGGTTTATTATCTTTTTTCCATCGAAGGAAAGCGCAGGAAATTTTCTTCAAAACCAGTTATACTCACAGAAGCCCAGAAACAGCTTATGGTGTGTCGGCTGCCTCAGGTTCTGAGACTACACCTTAAACGATTCAGGTTTGTATCAGCGTTGGCTATTAGAAACTCTGCACTTTGGGGGGTTTTAACTTCCTGAATGTAATCTCTTAGAATTAATCCGTTTAATGATAGTTTTTGACTAAACTGTCCTTAGGAACGTTTGAGAGACTTTGTGGTTAGTCTTGCTAGGGGATGGCACATAACTGAATTTTAAATTGCTTTAAACAGTTAAAAACAATAACAGCAAAACAAATTTCCCCAACCAGTGTGATACTTTTACAGTTCTGCTTTGTGGGTTGTTTGAAAGTCAAATATACTTTAAAATATCTCTTCTCTTTTCCCATTTATTGTTTTTATCCTATATGCTGCACAGTTTGACATTTTTATCCTAAACTGCCTTATTTTCAATGTTTTAGTTGTATGCAAACATTTCAAGAGAGGAGCCTGTAAACTGAGGAGAACCCTGGCCCTATCTCACGGACTCGGCACCACGGGGCTTGGCTCCAAGGGACTCGGTTCTCCTGCTTCTGACATTGTGCTTGTCTCCTCTCCTGGGTCTCCCAGCACACCCAGCTCAAAGGAACAGTCAGATGATTAGATCCCAAGGTCCAGGTGCTCAGTCTGCCACTTACGACCACGCGTTAGTGCCGCACACTAAGAACTTAATTTCGTCCTTCGGACTTGATCTGATTTGAAGAATGATCCTAGTCACTAGAAGTTGACCCTGGGTTCCCCTGCATTCCCCGGTGATCACTGCAGGATCCCCCTACACCTTCAGGAATTCTCTGTATCCTAAGAGAAACTTAAGTCCTATAGCCCCGAATCTATTGTCTTCACCTAGACTCCAATGGTTTTATCCCAAGGGAAAAAGTTTCTACAGGTTGTGTAGACTTAGGATTTAGAGGCTCATTTTGTGATTGCGTTTTAAATGCAAATTAGAAAGATGTCTTTGAACTGGTGTAATTTGTCTTCTCAATATTCTTACTGAATTCCGAAAATGCTTCCTGAATTTTTAACCAATTAAAATGGGGGTTTCTTAATTTACAGAAAAAGAAACTGAGGCCCAGAGACATTAAACTGACCCCCTGTGGTCACATTAAAAATTAAGCAGCAGGGGGGCGGCTAGGTGGCAGTGGATAAAGCACTGGCCCTGGAGTCAGGTGTACCTGGGTTCAAATCCAACCGCAGACATTTAATAATTACCTAGTGGTGTGGCCTGGGGCAAGCCACTTAACCCCATTGCCTAGCAAAAACCTAAAAAACAAAAAAGCAGCAGACCTTGGATTCACACTCAGGCTTTTAGTCTGTTTGTGGAGTCCAGTAATGGTCTCAATTCAGTCTCCCTAGAAGAACCTTGAGGCCTTGCCTCCGATAGAGAGAATCGGGAACTTTGGGGAAGTGGGGAAGAAGGGCCACCGGGTGTCTCTGACCTTCCTGGCCCAATCAAAGTGCAGGTGACCCCAGCATCTCCTCTAGAAAGTGTGGAAACCGACCAAAAGACCCCTTAAACCAGAGCCCGGGGTCGAGACTCAGCCTTCTCAGCCCCCCACTGCCTCCCGGTGGTGCCTGCTACCTTGTCTGCTAAGCTGGTTTCTCTTTAGGGAAAAAATTAGTGATGACCTTGTTTAAAAATATCTTGGAGGGGGCAGCTAGGTGGCACAGTGAATAGAGCACCAGCCTTGGAGTCAGGAGTACCTGGGTTCAAATCCGGCCTCAGACATTTAATAATTACCGAGCTGTGTGGCCTTGGGCAAGCCACTTAACCCCATTTGCCTTGCAAAAACCTAAAAAATAGATAGATAGATAGATAGATAGATAGATAGATAGATAGATAGATAGATAGATAGATAGATAGATAAAAATATCTTGGACATTTCCCAGTATTGTCCCCAGTTAAGAGGCAGGGATTGGCCACTCTCTGCATTTACCTCCTTTCTCGGTAGTGTTGCACTGGAACCAGTACTGCCTGTTGCCTTTAGCCCCAGTTCATCTGCTCAGGGCTTAGTTTTCATGTTTTTAAAGGCCTGGAGTACTTCTGTCTCCTTTCTCCTCTCTGCTTCAGGTCATTCTCCCATTTCTTTTGGTACAATGAGACAATTACATTTACATAGCACATCGTGAAGCGGGTGCATCCTCTTTGTTAGATTGCTATGAACATTTTAGTATATACTGAATCTTTTCTCCATTTTTTTTGTCCCTTTGGTCATATATAGCAGTGGGATTTAATGGATCCAAAAGGATCGAATGGTTAAGTCATTTTTTTGTAAAATTATTCATGTGTCTTATCTTTTCTCAGCCACTTCCCTTCAGCATGATTTCTGCCTTGGTGGCAGTGAACATCTCAGTTGTCTTGTGGTTTAAGAGTATTTTTTCATGTGGTGGTTTGATAGTATGTACTTTGATTTGAAAATTGGGTCTGAGCTTTGACCACTATTTTATTCATGAAACTTTTAGTCTTCTCTATTTGTGTCAGTTCTTTGATAACAGATCTGACAGATTCTCTGGTTAAGGGGAAAATTTGGAATCTGACAGATGATGGAAGAGAGCAGAAAAGACACTTGATTTTACATAATTTTCAAGTGTTTGCATAAACAAAATCAGTTGCATGTAAAGTCAGAAAAATCATGAAGACAGCTTTGCTAGCAGTGATCTCAAATAAAAGTCCTGATATCTATGACTTTAGCTGATCAGCCTTCCCAAAGAACTGACTGACCCTAGAACATTCTGTTTAGTTCAAATTGTAATGACTTAGTTGTAGGACTGATGAAAACTGATCTGATGAAACTATTCATGGAGGTGTATAACTCACTTGGAAGGTAAGAAGTTGAGCACGTTTTGTTTCTAATATTTTTTCCAGGTGGTCAGGGCGTAATCACAGAGAGAAAATCGGGGTCCACGTTGGTTTTGATGAAATCCTGAACATGGAGCCTTACTGCTACAGAGAATCTTTAAAGTCCCTCAGACCGGACTGCTTCATCTATGATTTGTCTGCCGTCGTCATGCATCACGGGAAGGGGTTTGGCTCAGGACACTATACTGCATACTGCTACAACTCTGAAGGAGGTACCAGTGAGGAGACTTTGTCTTCTTAAAGTTTGTTTGGGAACTAGATGAAAGCATGTGTTAAAAGGCCTAGAATAAAAGTCCACCTCTGACGGCCCTCACCTAAACACATCTGGCGAGAATCCAAATCTTCGCAATGGACCGGCCTAAGGTCGAGTTTGAACCCTCGCTTTATTTGACAGCCACTTTCCTCTTCCGTAAGGATCATTTCAGATTTTCCCAAGATTGTAACCACAGACATTAGGAATGACCTGGATAATTAAAAGGGAATGCAAATTTAAAAGATCTTTCCAGGCATAAATGGATCTGGGCATTTGCTAGTTGAATTATTTCCTTTTTTAAATGAAAGTAGGTGGCCCAATTCCTTTGATCAACTAAGTTATTTGTGTAATAAAGTAGAATGTGAAATGAAACCTCGATTAGAAGTGACTTTATACTAATGATACAAACTTCTTAAACTAAAGGTAGATAAAATAATAAAAAAGTAAATGTGTATTCCATATTAAGAACATTCCTCTTGGGGGGGCTAGGTGGCACAATGGACAGAGCACCGGCCCTGGAGTCAGGAGGACCTGAGTTCAAATCCAGCCTCACACACTTAATAATGACCCAGCTGTGTGGCCTTGGGCAAGCCACTTAACCCCATTGCCTTGCAAAAACCTTAAAAAAAAAAACTGCACTAGTCATACCAAAAAAAAGTCAGTAAGAAAAAAATGCTCCATGCTAATAAAATGCAGTTGTTATTTTGGCTTTTCCCTGGAATGACTCACTTTTTAATTTCTGTCCTTTGTAACTTTTTAGGATTTTGGGTACACTGCAATGATTCCAAGCTCAATATGTGCACGCTGGAAGAAGTGTGTAAGGCCCAAGCGTACATCTTATTTTATACTCAGCGCACTCCCCAAGAGGACGGGCAATGTGGACTCTCGGCCTTCAGCCCCCCACCAGTCCGGGGGGAGGTCAGCCCTGCTCCCAGGACCTGGAGGAGCTGAGGCCCCAGGGAAGTGACTGGGGGTGGCCCGGGGCTCTCTGAGGAGCTGGTGGAGGTAGGGGACTGGTTTTGTACTTTTTCTTGTGAATCAGTGTACACTATGTTTATATATTTTGTATCTAGCTAAAAACAAAACCTTTTTACAGAAACAAAGTTGGTATAAATTAACACTTGGATATTGACAGTAGGGAACTTTTGAACATTTTTTAAAGTACCTGGAGTTTTCTTATACAACAGTTTGGTTTTGTTTTTAAGAGAAGAGTCTTTAAATTTTTGATGTTTACCTCAGACTGGTGTTCATTCTTTTTTTATCTTTTTTTTTTAAATCATGGATTTTTATGAGACTGTCACTAAAATTCTTAATGGTTACACCATTTTATGTACATGTTTTTGCATGCCTTCTTCAAGGCTATTGCTACAGGGCTAATTCTTTTTAGGTATTAAGACAGACCATTTCACCAAAAAGGGTTTCTTTTAGGACACAGATATTTCCAAGCACCGTCTCAGGCGAGACTCTGTGAGACCCAAACACAGGTTGTTGTCGGCCTCACTCACCAGAAGAATTCAATCCTGATCATCAGTTAGTGGCTTTTCTTACAACTTGTTTTTATAGCTTCCCTTTCTTTTGGTTACATTCTCAAATCAAGCCAAGTGAGTGACTGCAGGACCGTGTTCTGATAGACCTGGCTACGTGGGAATGTTTGGTTTTGAACTACTAGAGCAAAGGCAAAATGTTCTTTTCTAGCTAGGCATCCTCAAAATTTGTCCAAATGGAAAAAACCCAGGCAGCTTAGAACCTTTGTCTCTTTAAGTGAGCTTAGTCCTGTGGCTGTGGGGAGGAGGCAAGATCGGCAATTCGGATGGGGAGGATTCGTATTTTACATCTGGAGTTTCAATAGAGCAGACCATTCCTTCGGCCAGAAACTGACTTTGGTGAAGTCTCAAAACGTCCAAGCCATTTCTTGCTTGGGAAAGGTCGGATCTGTAGGGCATTTTTTGTTTTGATGATTAAGAATGGAAGTTTTGAAGAGGGAGCTTGCTTTATAATAAAGGGCACGCATGGACATGGGAGAGAATCAGTGTATTATTATTATTACCGTGCTGCTCTTTGCATTGTTTTTCACTTGCTCTGTGCATCTGAGTTTCGTTTTCAATTGTTGCTCTTTTTAAAAGGTCATGTTTTAAGTTAAGGGCTGAACTTGTTGAGTCTGTGCTTACTTTTCTTTGTACTTCAAGGCTGGGCTCCGATTCCGAGCCAGCAAGGAAGGATGTGAATGACTTAAATCGTGTTGGGCCAACTTCCCTTCTGCTTTGAAATGAATATGCCCCATGGTTTTCTTTTCACCAGTTCTTCTCATTTTGCTGCCTCTTAAGAAATGGGAAAATGCGACATAGCCTAGTGTTAACCTTTACTTCCATACAGTCGCTCTTTTGGGAGTGTTAGCCTTAAGCACAGGAGGAAGACAAGATACCCTCCCCACCACGACCACTACACTGCTAAGATGTTGTTACATTGCCTCCAGCATTTCTCAAAAATTACTCATAAATGGAGAGAAACCACATTGGGAAAACTCAAGAGTCAGAAATCGATTTGGAGGCAGTGGTGATACTTAGTCTGTCGTAATGAGAATTTACCACTGAGCAAACCAAGATTTGTGCCAAAATACAACTTGAGTATTAGCTAAATGCTAGGGTTTGAAATTGTTTCATAAAAACCTATGCAAGTTGTTACCTCAACTGTTAGATAAATTATACCTCAATAAAACTTAATGTGGGCAACACTGAATGGTGTTTTTGTGTTTCCTAAAGGGAGGTTATAATGCCAAAATATGAGTGTACCAAAATGACTCCACTTCGTAGGGCCCAGGTGTCCTGTTCCCAGAAAATACAGGTGGTGTTTCTAGGGACCCGTCTGTCTTTCTGTCTCCAAGCCTGGCAGCTTGGGAGCCACCTGCTGGCAAGTCACCTTGGTGCTGTGAGCCAAAAACGAGCGCGTTGAGGAGGGCTCTGAAATACAAGGGAGGGAGATGACTTTCCCCAAGCAAAGAAGGAAGTCCTTTTCTAGTTGACCAAGTGGAGTGGACAAATAAGAGCAATGTGGTCAATGCACTCGCCACACAGAGCTAACAAACAAGCAACGTTCTTTTGATTGTAAAGTAATTTACTAAAGGCACTATTGTTTAAACATCCAACTAATCATTTGTTAGCCAGTAAGGTACAGCATTATTTTAACATGACAGAATGGTTCCGAGAGATACATGGATGGATAGTAGGTAGTTACACGTTTCTTAAATCCGCAGCCTCCCTGCTTAACTAGATCACATCCCCCCAAAGTTCAGCCAGTCTAGGAGTTAGTACAATCACGGTCGCCGATGCTGTATCCCCCAGTCGGTTGGTCAGTCGGTCGGTCAGTCAGTCACTGGAGGGGAGCTTGTGCACATACAGAATTGGTCCAAGGATCCATCTGCAGGACGAGGATCATCTTAAGCTTCGGCATTCTACAGCGAGCTAGTCGGAAGGATATAGCAGTAGTAGTAACATACTTATTATACGTGGTAGTGATTACAGAGCATGCGTTTTGGTTGTCCTCCAAGTCCCCCCCTCCCCTCCTCTCCAAAGACACTTGTCACCCAAAAGGAGGATCCTGCTGGCTTTCATTCATTCTTTCATTCATCATTCTGTCAAGAGGCTGCTGGTTTAAGCTCCAGAGATGCCAAACCTCTCCCACTGAGGAAGTCATAGGTTTCTTTGTATTTGAGAACAGGATGGTTGGTGAACAAGACTAACAGAAACTAAAGCGATGTCCCACAGGCGATCACATCGTGAAGTGATGGTGACAGGACGGGAGCACACTTGGAAAGCAAGCATGCCCTTTGTTAAGGCTTTTTACCCTGGTACAAAAAATATCAAGCCCCAAAAATTAGTTTTAAAGTTTTTGGGACAGTCCCAACTGAGTATTTATTTACAAGTAAGAAAAATTGGGATTTGACAGTGATCAAAACCCAAGTAAATATATGACCCTTCACAATGAATTATTTTGGAGGGATTTGCATACTTAGGCATTTACATTTCACATAACCGTTGCAGCATTGCAAACTCATCCCCTAAGTCCCTGATGTTGATTTGATGTGAGATGCAAAACTAACCTCTCACCCCATCAAACTGGCTCATACTAGCAAGGAGCCTAGTTAGTGACTACGATTGTATTTGTTCTATTCAGAACAGTAATTCAACCTAGAAACTTCCCTGGTTTTCCTTTTCTGATTCTTTAGCCTCAAAAGGTTTCTTTTCCAGGTATGTAAAGTCTTCTGCTAGCAAAGCCAAAGAGTTTTGGTTTTTTTCCCCCCAGCGTGGATACAATCAGTAAAAGGTTCCATTTTAGAAAGTCAGAATGCTTGAAAGTTAATATATATCTTTCCACTTGATTGGAGAAAATGAGGATTAACGGGAGGATCTCAGAAAGCAAATGAAGAATTCTCAAAGACTGGGTGTCTGCTAAGGTTGTTTATCCTCCTTCATCCATTAGGAAGAAAATCAGGAGCCAATGGCTTGGTGCACTGCTGCTGCCAGGGTGGTACCAGGCTGGTGAAGGTAGTAATCCACTGCATGAGCAGGAGGAAGGAAAGCTACATTCCAGATTCTAACACTAAGACATGGATTCTCTTAAATACAGCCAGCAAATCTTGCCCAGAATTAGAACCACAAACATGGAAATGTATTCTCTTAGATCTGAAAATTTGTCTTTATTTTTTACAAAATGGAATCCAGGAAGTGTATAAGGCAATAATCTGAGACCAGAGGGCTTATAGTAGTAAGTGAGTGTGGGAGAATTAGGTGGTCAATTCATTCAAAGCATTCAAGGAATATGGTCATATAAATATCTGAAAAGCATCTTTTATAGAATAAATGTTCAAAACAAAATGTATAGAACTCATTCCAAACTAAAAATTGAGCATCATAGGTATGGTTCTCCTCAACAGAAAATAGTGAACAGTTTTAACATTTGTGAAATCTCTCTAAAAGCCCCTGAAAGCTTTTTGCCTTAGTTACATGAGAAGACTTGCCTTCGACTGAATTCCTTCCTTTTCACACATGGGAAAGTATTACAGAGGTCCACTGTTAAAAACAGACAATATGTTTGTTGCAAATTAATTCTGGTATAATGTATTCCAACAAAGCCTAGGGAAAGCTGCTGAGGTGGCCTCGGAGCTAGGTTTAATAGTCATCTCCTCTGCTGACAACTTCTTTACATGTCGGGCGTAAGAGAATGGTGTGCTCAAATTGTGCTGTATAGGAGCCTTTGATGTCACATAAGGGGGGGTAGGGATCCACAATCCCCAAGTCACACAGGTTCTTGAGAGCCATGAGATATTTACTTTCTCCAAGGCGATCTAGCCATCTGCGGCAGAAGGCCAGGGTGCCAAAGTTTTCATTGATGACATTTAACAAGTGTTTTGCTCTTGGAAGTCTGAAAGGCAAAAAAATAAAATAGTTTTCTTTCTAGGCAAACCTCTCTAAAACCTACATACATCCACAAAGTCATCAACTTAAATGGCTTCCCCCCCCCAATTATCCTTTTGGAATCTGACTCCATTTGTTCTCTCCTCACATCCTCAACCCTCCAAGTCAGTCACCCTTAACTCCACACTCACACTTCTCTATTTTTTCCTTTTCCGGTTTTCTTTCTGCGGACACAAACTGGCAACCCTGACCAGACCACCTTGTAGTTCTTTACACACAATCTCAGCTCCCAATGCAAAATTTAAAGGGCAAATGTGAAATGGCTCTGGGTGTATGTGTGGGGGGCGGGTAAAAAATAATAGATCTATCTATGTAGCAAATTTATGATGAAATAGATGTGGGGGGAGCAGTTCTCTCACCTTATTGGCACGTGTCCAACATCAAAATTTTTCATATAATGTGAACATTCCATATCATCATGCACCACACCTTTTCCTGTACTACCAAAGGTTTCTATGGCGTATACTTCACCTTCCTTAAAGAAACAAACAAAATAAATGCAAGTAAATGAGGGAAAAAATATTTGCGGTGAGTTTTACTTCTAACACTTGAGCCATCTTAGAAAGCAATCTAAATAATACTGCTGCTAAGACAGACAGATGTTCTTGTGAGAGCAGAGAAACTGAGGTTATCAAAAGGAATGGCTGAACAAGTGATATATCTAAAAAGCATTCTGTTCAAGCACTGACTGTGCCACTGCACTAGTTGGAAGATGTCATTATCTTACTGCATTGAACCATAATAATTTGTTAATAAACTTCAGTTTGAGAAAACCCTAATATCGTCACAGAGATGGTTTTAAGTTGCTACCCACCTCCATTCTCGTTGCTTCTCCTCCTTTCACAATGGGCACTGTTTTTCCAGCATGTATTCTATATGGCCCAATTGAATGTCCATTAAGATTTCGAATGGGTTTCACTAGAATAAACAGAGAACATTCTTTAATCCATTATTAACTACTATAGAGGGAGAGACAAGCAACTTTTTATAGAGTATTTTGCAAGAGGAAATGTGAAATAGAATGTCCCTTCAGATAAATGGAGAACCAGTTTCTACAAAACCTACTCTTGTGATTATTGATCTCATGAAGAAAACCATCTAAGGCTTGGTTTTTGCACCCCAATACAATTAGCCTCATAGCACCAAAAGCTTAACTTATCCCCAAAGAACCTGATATACACACGGCAGTGATTTTCTTGGAAGTCCCCAAACACAACTCTCCCTCCCTGAAACTAAAAGACTGGAGATAATATCCCAAGACTCAATTTTTTTTTTTGTTCCTCATTACTGAACCCCCTGAAACTCTTGGAAGGTAAAAAAAAAAAAAAAAAAAAAAATCGAGAGTGAGATGGCATTGTGGCCTGTATGTTAAGGTCAGGGAATCTTGCAGATGTAAAACAAACAGGCCATTTTACGGTTCCGTTTCAAAAGACCGTCATACCTTGATACGTTTTCCCATCAATTTCCACTTCATAAGACTCCATGACTTCCTGGATGGCCTCACCAACATCACAAAGACGAACATCAATTCCAGCACACTGAATATAAACACAATTTTTAAAAGGGTACAAGGTTCACTCCTATAAAAATTAAGAAATCAGAGTAAATTCTTGAAGTAGTTAGGGTAATTTTGCATACCTTTATTCCAGTGTTAGTAGCATCTTTTACAGCCTTCAACAATGTGTCATATTTGGGGTTGAAAGTGACAGTAAAAGCACAATCGATAATTCTACCTGAAAAAGAATTTTCTTAACTTAGATTTTTTTATTTTTGTGACAAAATTCCAGTGATCCCTTAATTCACTGAAGCTGTCAGAAGCTGATTATCAATCAACATGTCTTCTGCTCATTCACAGGGACAGCTGATGGAGGTAATGCCCCAGGAACCTAAATCAGTCATCTAGAACATAAACCCAAACTCCTGAAGCAAGTGGAACAAGAATACCTGGAAAGACATACACAACTAACTCCCCACAGCTAGCAACTATGGGTAAAAAAAGTAGCAGAGAAAACACAAACCAATGGGGGGAAAAAAGAAAAAGTGACAGCAAAAGCTATGTCCACTTGTGTCACAAGGAAAAAATAAAAAACTAAAATGGCTCATGACATAGAATAAGTTTTATAATGACTGTTTTAACTATGATTTGCTGAGGACCATAGGATGAAATATGGGCCAAATGTTATCCCATAAATCTCTGTAGTATGGGGCGGCTAGGTGGTGCAGTGGATAGAGCACCAGCCCTGGAGTCAGGAGTACCTGAGTTCAAATCTGGCCTCAGACACTTAATAATGACCTAGTTGTGTGGCCTTGGGCAAGTCACTTAACCCCGTTGCCTTGAAAAATAATAATAAAAAAAAATCTCTAGTATGAGAGCAGGTTGATTATTTTTTAAAAAAGTGTGTATTTCAGAACAATCCCAAAAGTTTTTAACCTCTAAAATAATTAAACATTAGGGCATGACAGAACAACTTCTAATTCCTACTTCTGGGGCTAGTGAATCAATTCAGTTTGAGAATTGTGAGCTCCAGGGAGCCTAAGGCCATCAAGAGACTGGCCCATTATTGGGGGGGGGGGGGGGTCACCAAGCTATTCAAGGAGAGGTAACCTTTGTCCCAAATGACCCAAATCAAAGCCCCGAAATACTTGTTCACCACTCACCGCTGACGTGTGTTCCAAAATCTATCTTACAGATGTCGTCATACTGCAAGACCGTGGGGTCCCCAGCATTGGGAGTGTAGTGGGCTGCACAGTTATTGAGGGAGCAGCCTGTGGGGAAGGCAAGGCCAGCATTGAGGCCATTCTCTTTTATGAGCTTCCGGGAACAGTCTTCCAGTTTTTCACTAAAACAAAAAGAATGGACAGTCCAGTGAAATGATTCCACAGCATAACCTAACCAAAAATCTCAGAATTGGTCAACATTTCCATGGAACCTAATTCCTCCTCCTACCATACATGATCCTCTCTGGAGGTGAATCAGGAAGGATTTCCAGTTCACCTGTAAAACCTGTTACTACCTCCAAGGTCTCTACACATGAAATACTAATTTTAGAGTTCTGTCATACTTGGCTTTGATGAATCATCAATACTGATAATTAACTTTCCTGAGAGGAAAAAAATATCAGAAAACTTGAAGTCAGTGATGATTGTTTTTTCCTTTCTCTGGCTTCACTATGTAAAAGGAGATTACCCAGGCAATTATCTTAACAAAGATATCCTAGTCCTTTTTCAGGTTTCTAATTTAAAACATAAAAACAAAATATTCAGTTCAAATGATTGATTTCCAAGTGCCATTTCACCCCTCCCACCCTAGCATTTAAAATACTAGGAAATCTAGAGGAAAAGTGTTCCAATAGGAAGATTGATCGTCTCCAACTTCATTTTCTTTTCTCAATTTCACCTAACCACATCTGAAGGATTTCTAATAGAGCTTGTCTAAAAGGAGATTGAAAATGGAACTTATACAACCAAAGCAAAACATACTGAATTATGTAACTTTTTCAAAAATTCAATTACAAGTCTAGTCAAACAACCAACTGTTCTTGGTCCTATCTTCTTTCATATACCATACCCACTGGCCAAGGGCCCCTGAGCTGCCATTCCCCAGACCTCCAGACTTACCAGATTTCTATCATAGTCATCCCAGGCTTGATCCAGCTCATCACATACTTCCTCACTTGTCTATGTGCCTCTGCAGCTTCCCGAAAATCATTCCAGATCTCTTCACTGGCCTGGTCTAATGCTTTTTTTTCTTCACTTGTGGTTCTCCAAGCTGCCGTTCGCCTTCAAAAGTAAAAATGAGACAATTATTTAAATTTAGAACTCCCAATATATTTGTTACATTTTCAATTTTCTAAAAAGCTCATGTGAATGTATACCATGGAACCAATGTAAAGACTAACAGAAATTAAAAATAAATTTTTTGTTTTGTTTTGTTTTTAGGCTTTTGCAAGGCAAATGGGGTTAAGTGGCTTGCCCAAGGCCACACATCTAGGTAATTATTTAAGTGTCTGAGACTAGATTTGAACCCAGGTACTCCTGACTCCAAGGCCGGTGCTTTATCCACTACGCCACCTAGCCGACCCAAAAATAATTTTTTTTTAAAAGCTTATGGAGGGGCGGCTAGGTGGCACAGAGGATAAGAGCACCGGCCCTGGAGTCAGGAGTACCTGAGTTCAAATCCGACCTCAGACACTTAATAATTACCTAGCCGTGTGGCCTAGGGCAAGCCACTTAACCCCACTGCCTTGAAAAACCCTAAAAAAAATAAAGGAAGGACAGACAAAATGATAGGGGCAGCTAGGTGGCATAGTGGATAAGCATCAGCCCCGGAGTCAGGAGTACCTGGGTTCAAATCTGATCTCAGACACTTAATAATGACCTAGCTGTGTGGCCTTAGACAAGCCACTTAACCCCGCTTGCCTTGCAAAAAAAAAAAAAAAAAAACCTTAAAAAAAAGCTTATGTGGAAATAATTCTTTCAATTTTTCCTAATTAAACTTAAGTTTGCATGCCCAGTGCTGTAGAAAGGAGGACCCTCAAAGGCCACCTAGTCTAAGCCCGCATTTTTTAGAAAAATCTTCTAAATCACAGAGACCATTACCTTCTAGAAATAATCATTATCACCTCAGGCATCCACATTTAGCTTTACAAAGCCTCAACTAGGAACAAGAATCCACTAACAATATAAGTTGGTTCTTCTTTACACTTATCTTTTGAAAAAATATTACAGATTCTCTAGTCACCAGGCTTTTGGGAAAATGATTCCAAAGACTAGAGATCTCATGGTAATAAGGAAGGACTCATCCTTAGAAGGAGACATTGAAAGGAAATTAGCATCAGCATAAAGCAAAAGAAGCAGGAAATCTAGGGGAGAATTTTAAGAAATCTAGGTAACAGTGGTCTTCTATCCACAGGAAAGGTTTGTGCTAAGATATAAAGGTAAACACAGAACCCTAAGACACACCAACATTGAATGAAACTGAGCCACACGACTAGGAAGACAGCCAGATGATGTCAGGGAAGGCTATGGAAGAGGACTCTTGGCAAGGAGGGACTACATCCCCCTCCCTGTATCATGTTACACAGTGAAGGGGTCATCATTTCATAAGGGGTGGGAGAAGGAGAGCTAGAATTTTGTATAAATTAAAAAGCAAATGACAAGAAGCAGAAGATAGATTTATAGCACAACCAAGGAAGGGTTACTACTTGCCCCTAGAAACAAGTGGTGAGGAAAGGACAGAATGGACCTGCCTCCCTTGTTCACAGAGGTGGACTATGGGTGTGAATGTGGTGCTCTGGGTTGATGTGTGCCGGCTAGTTCTGATGAACTACCTCTCAGTCCTCTTACTGTTATTACAAAGGGGGCCTAGAAGATGGGAAGGGGTAGAGGTAGGGATAAAGGAGGTATGTGCAGAGAGAAATGAAGGTGAATTTAAGAGAAAATATTACTAATAAAAAATTCTGAGATTATCCCACAAAATTGATGATTAATTATCTTTTAAATTCCATGTAAAAATTTTTTTTAGGTTTTTGCAAGGCAATGGCATTAAGTGGCTTGCCTAAGGCGAAACAGCTAGGTGATTAAGTATCTGAGACCGGATTTGAACTCAGGTACTCCTGACTCCAAGGCCGGTGCTTTATCCACTGCACCACATAGCCGCCCCTGTAAAAACAATTCTAAATGGATTTTTTTTTGAGTTCCATATTCCTTCACTTCCTTTATTGAAAAGAAAAACAATTTGATGTAGATTATACATGTGCACCCATGTAAAACATTTCCATATGTTGTGAAAGAAAACAGACCAAAACAAGCAAAACAAGAGGGGAAAATAAGGTTTAAAGTCTCCTTCTATCTGCATCCACCTTCATTTCTCTCTGCACAGATAGCATTTTTCATTACATTGGTGGGGGGGAGCATCAATAAAACCTTTTTAAAAAGGCAGAGAAGGGCAGCTGGGTGGCGCAGTGGATAAAGCCCCAGCCCTGGAGTCAGGAGTCCCTGGGGTTCAAATCCAGTCTCAGACACTTACTAATGACCTAGCTGTGTGGTCTTGGGCAAGCCACTTAACCCCATTTGCCTTACAAAAAAAACAAAAACAAAAAATAAACCTAAATAAATAAAGGCAGAGAAGAAAACAAAATGTGTGCCCCAATGACCAAGTTCACCATATAAACTCTCACATAAACAGATCTATGATCTTACTGACAGTCTTCAAATGGTGCCATTCAAAATCCAAGATAATCGTTCCCATCCTTCCGACCAGCCCATTTTCTCTTCCAGCCATATAATCCCAGGAGGATATTCTCTCTCCTGGTTGTTCTTTGAAATTTCTCACTGGTTACATACTGCAGCTTTTCAAACCCCATTCACCATCTTCTCTATGTGACATTCATTTTTAGTTTTTCTGCAACAGTGGTGTCTCATTGCTACCTCCTCAAAGAATCATCATAGTAGAACTGAAAAGATGGACCTTTGCTGTCAACAGCAAGCTGAGGTTAGTAAAAGCATTTTCCCTAGAGTAATCCAACTCATTTCCACCTCTGTAATTCTGGACCCAGGTCACAGACCAGCTATGTTGCCTGTCCCAGATACACAAACACTGATAAACAGATTCAGTGGGGTGCCATCCAACTGCAGACTGAAATCTGAATAAAGGATATTCTTCAACCGATCAGATCAGCATGTCAATCTCCTTTGAGGTTGGGACAGTTCATGCTCTAGTGCCATCACATGGCCTTAAATGGTCATCCCAGGCTCATAGTAGGGCTCATGAAAATTAAAAGAGGGGACTAAATTTTTTAAAAAATGAGATTCCCCAAATATTTTCCCAACTGGAAACAAAAACAAAGCCTACCTTTCCCATAACACTTGAGATTGTTGGCAGTCGGATTACCTGAATGATCATTCATGCTTTACTGTGAATTGCTTTAAACTTAACCCTTTCTAGATCTATTTGCAGTTAAGAAAAAAGAGAAGGAACAAAGGGGACCTGAAGTCTCTCCCGAACCCATGCCAAATTTACCAGAGCGGGTAAATCATGGGGTATTTCTGGCCACTCAGTCCCCATTTTCTGAAGCTCTTCCCCCATCTGGGATTTATATGAAGTTTTATTACATGTTAGTTATAGTAAAACAGAGATCACATCTACATTACAGTAGTTGTAAGGAAAGCCAGAGTTTACAAAACACTGCATAAATATAAATCCATTACACCATTTTGAAAAGTTAAACTAATTTTGTTGATTCTTTGTGAATCTGACACAATAAGCCATATATTACTGAAAAGGGGAAGCTCTGGATGGGGTTCAATTGGAAAGGAGGGCTCACAAGTCAACTGGTACCGAGCAGGCACTTAATAATTGGTCACTGATTGACTGAAATTCTATTGCTAGTTTTGTATATAACCATGAATGGTCTGTTGGCCGTACCCCCCTTCAGCCCAAATCAAGGACTCCCTGGCTGCTTTGAGGACCAAATTCCAAAGCTCTACATACATAGCCTGGCTCAAAACTAACTTCCACAATGATTGTACATCAGCCCCCACTTTCACCAGTCATACTGATGCTCTTGCTTTCCCCAAGGCGTCCCATCTCCTTTGTCTCCATTCCTGGGATGGAGTCCCCAGTGCCCTGCAAAGTCTCAACCTCTCCTGGCACCTCAATCGGCAGTGCCTCCCCAACAAATGCTGGCATGCTCATTTTACATATACTGCCTTCATTATTATGTCAGCTCCCTTTTCTTTGTGTCCTTGTCACCTCCGCATACAGCTAATGCCAACTGTCTTGAGGCTAAGGTGCACTCAAATGAATTCTGGGACCACTGGGGCTGGAAAGAAAAGGAAGAATTTCTCATTCATTCCTCAGGGAGTGCTAACCCTGCCCACTTGCTCCAAGTTCCAGTCTGGCTGTTCCCCCAAAGGACGCACACCCTGTTACAAAGGAGGAAGCAATGACAGTGACAGAAGGGGTGCCATCCCCCTCACCTTTAGCAGTTCATCAACATCACTCTTCAGAAACCCCTTTGATCACACAAAGTTGACAGACACCAAATAGCAGACATCAGCTTTACTTAGAAAATTTACTTTCCACCCTAGATTGTGACCAGTTACAGATGAAAGTGTAGTCCTCTCTGGCCTTTCCAGTCATCTGCCTGTTTTATAGACCTGGGCATTTCCTGGAAGAAGGCAGGATCACCATTCTCAGCATACAACATGCAGTTCAAAAGGCAGATTATTCCTCTCTAAAAGAAGAGGATTGTAAGAAACCATAAACTTTCTGTAGACCAGGACACGATGTCATCTTGGTGTTTGAACCCAGGGCTGCACTTGCAGACATCATTAAATATCTATCAAATGAGCAGGTCTTAGATTACAAGAGGACCATTGCATGGAAAGGAGAAATGATGCCAAGGAAGATGTGAAGAGTGGCAGAGAATTCAGGGTTCAGCTGGGGGGGGGTGGGTTTAACCTGGGAAACAGCAGCATTTGGAAAGACTCTTACCTGTTTTTAAGAGGGCAAATCAAGAGGGTAGTCAAGTTCCAAAAGCCATTTTCCCCTTGGCCCTTGAAACACTTTCCTCACCTCATACAGGGTGTGGTCAGATCCAACCTAGGAATCGAGGCCAGGGACGACCCTGGGCCAAAGCCTAGAGGACCCCAGCACCCAGCTTGAAGAGAAGGTGCTACATTGACTGGACACTACTCACCCATCTTGTGTGGAGGGGTACTCGCATTCTTGACCCTTTGGAAATACACCACTGGGATACAGGTCACATATAGGAACTGAGGGCGGGTCTGTCTGTACCTTCGCTGTGAAAGACAAATCAAGTGTTAACAGTTCATATCACCGGACACAATGGCTCAGCGGGGCCTCTCTGGGGACCTGCCTGGACCGCACAGCTACAGAGGAGAGGGGAGTGGTCAGTGTAGGAGCATCTTCCTCCAATTTCAAGTAGGACACACAAAAAAAAAACCCACCAGAAAGATTAACAGTGTTGCAATAATAATAACTGTTTGCCTTTGGAGAAAAGCACATTTCACCCAAGAATTCTAAACAAATTTCATGTTCACCATGACCTTAAGTGCCCAATTTTGTCCTAAAACAATATGCTAAAATCCAGATTCAAAGAACTGAAATGCAGGGTAATGATTCACTTTATGACATGATTCTTCCTATATTATCATGTATTTAAGTTGTAACTTGATTTACATTTTCCCAAGAAACATACAGATTTTGACAAGTAGATATAAATATATTGGATTGAGTTAATTCTCTAGCTTCCTCTAACCCTGTACTTTTGAATCAGAAGACTTGGCTTTGATTGCAGCTCTGACACTTATTAAAGTGTCTGTTTTCTCATCTCTAAAAATGGAAATAACAGTTGTGAGCCAAACAACAAAGTCATTATGAACCCCCCAAAAAGATCATCTTAAGCATTCTGTGAACTCTAGAGCAACACAATAAAGTTTTATTAGTATTCCCCAAAGATCAGTCAAAAGAGAATTCTGCTTATTTCACTAATTACAAAAGTGATCTGACAACTACAAAAGGAAAATCAAAATAACCACTGAGAAAACAAGAAAAGAATCTAACAGGAATAAAGCAGTTTCCTCAATGAACTCAGAGGCGCTCCTTCCCAAGTTATTCTAGACTGCGAGGAGCAGTTCACTGATATTCTCAGGAGGCCAGCAACCGGCCTGGCCCAACGACTTCCTCAACAGCATTCCTTAGGCTGCTTCTCTTTTGGAGAGATAGCCCTCAAAACATGCAGCCCACCATGCAAATTCTTCAATGCCCTGTCTTTTGACAGTTTTTGTCACGCTTTAATTCCTAAGAGATTGTGGGCATTACTGGAATGTCTATATTGAACAGATGGATCTATGAATTCCGATTTGTTTAGACTCACTACTTAATTTCTCAAACGCAATCCAACAAAGGTCTTCCTGACAAGATGGCAGCCTGAATGGGAGTCCTATCACCCAGCAAAATGTACAAACTCCAGCAAAACCCTTTAGCTGACACCAGATCCTAGAATGATCAAATAAGACAAACTACAGTAACTTTTTTTTTGCAAGGCAGTGGGGTTCAGTGACTTGCCCAAGGCCACACAGCCAGGTAATTATTAAGTATCTGAGGCCAGCTTTGAACTCAGGTATGCCTGATTCCAGGGCCGGTGCTCTATCCACTGCACCATGTAGCCGCCCCATAGTAACTTCTTACACCTTGTTAAATGCACAAGAAATCGGCCAGAGGCTTATGGGCACCAGGAATCGGGCCCCCATCAGCCAAGGCAATGCCTCCATTGCCCAATGCAAGCCCAGACCCAGGATGTTGTCGCCTGCAAGGCTGTGTCTGGAAGCTGAACCAACCACCGCCCTCCTTATGATGTGTGTCAAGGTTTGAATTGTAAAAGTGCCAAGGAGAGACAAGGCAGCAAAGCAGCGCACAGTTCTCAGAGATGAACTTCAAAGATACAGAAGGGCTGACCTTGGACGCATGATGCATGTTACCTCCCTCCTGACAAAGCTGATGGACAAAAGTCAGGGTGATTTTTTTTGACACAATCACTATATGAACCCGTTTTTGTTTGATACAAAGGGTCTTTTATTTCTTTCCTCTTGGTTTTTCATTTTGCAGGGGGAGGTGAGGAAGGGAGAAAATAGGAATAGCCTTTCCAGAAATTGTGTAGAATTATGTAATTAAAATTTTTTTAAATTTACAAATGCAATCCTCTACACTGCCTCCCCAATTCACTGTCCACCTGCAGTACCTGTAACAAATTTCAAAATACTAAATGGTTAACAATCTCCATACATTTATTATAAAAAGTTTTTTTAGTAAGCATTGAGAAGGGTCTGTCATTCTCAGGCTTTACTGCCTGATAAAAGTCAACTCAATATCCTTCATAAACACCATCTTCTCAACCCTTATAGGGAATCCCTTCATGTGGAACTTGTACAAGACAAAAACAAATCTCCATTTGATGTCTCACTTACCATTAATGAGCTGACAATCTTTTGGTCTCCTCCTTATGAAACTGTTTTCTATCAGTTAAGAGTTTTGCAAGAAATAGTGACAGCTGAGGCTGAGATCTTTTTATCATTTCCCTCTTTGAGGAACCAACATCTGACTGAATGAGACTGAAGTTTTACAACTGTTTTCAGCCACTTTCATCTTCAGGCTTTCTTTGAATTCTATGCGGACGGTGACAACTGGCTCTACCTGGGATGACTGATATTACTGACCATCAGTAACGCTTGCTTCATGGGAGTTTCACATCCTGTGATAGTCAGGGCTGCAATGTTCAAAACCTGTCTTCTGAAAATAAGTATTTTTGGATAAGATTTCTGAATTAACTACAAGATTTTGGCTTCTTTCTCTCAAAACTGGCCAGGTTCCACACATTTCAGCCTTTTTGGCCATCCTCCCCATGTCCGTTTTCATACTGTACTTATGTCTCACAGTATAAATGACTTAGTTTTCAATCTCTTCATTCTCAGCTCTATGTGGCAAGACAATAGTTTTTTGCTTCTCTGAGAAGAACCTCTAAAGAGTCTCAACTGTCCTTCTGCAAAACCCTTGTCTTCTGGTTCTTTTCTGCTTAATGTAACCACATCAATATTGAAATGGTTCAGGACTTCCAATAGTCTACCTATACCGTGTCAGTGGTCCAAGACCTCACACTCAAAATACCTACCCTTAAGTCAAGGCTTACAAATCATCTGAAAACTGGGACTCTGCTCCTGTGCTTCTCTTTCCATTACTTTTTTTCTTAATCCCTGCTCTTTCCTCCTGTGAAAATCTGGCATTGGTGTTCCTAGAGAAGCATAATATTCTCCTTCTCAAGAGCACTTTGATAATGGAAGAGCAGGGTGAGGGTAGGTGAGGGTCTCTACCCCCTCTCCAGACACTTTCTATTCAGATGGCAAGCACATTAGAGTAACACCCACCGTCAAACTCTTGGCTTCTATAATGCCTGGAAACACAGTGAAAGGTGTTCAGTGGAAAAAGGCAATAAATGTGAAGTCAGAAGAACTGATTTTATTAAAACCAGGTTCTTCAACTTATGACTTAAGTAATCTTAAACAGGAAGGTGACACCCCCCCCATATCTCAGCTACTTCATCGTCCATAAATGAAGAGTAGAAGGAACATGACAGACTAAGATCAGGGGTTCTTAACCTAGAGTCCTCAAACTTGGTTGTAAAGAACTTCTGCACTGAGTGATCTCTAAAATCCCTTCCAGTTCTAAAGTATATGATCTGAACGTTTCCTTATTCTTTTGCCCAATAACTACTATTAAGAGTTTGCATGCTTTGTAGAAGATAGGTTCCCCTCCTAGCCTTCAACTCTAAAATCTTTCTGCCTCCAGATTCTGCCATCTACTATTAACTATCCCTTCTTAATAACTCATCTAAAAATCTGACAAATCTATTATATATATATATAATATATTATATATATATATATTTATTTCCCCATATTTCTGAATAAGAACTAAAATCTTACATCTTTAGAATGACTTGACTCTCTTAATTTTACTGATGAGGAAAAAGGCACATTAATAAAAGAATTCACTCATTAGTCACTGGTGTCCAGACTTACAAACCTGTGCTCTTTTACCATAAAACTTTGTCTTTAAAGTGGGGTCCATTGGGCTGGCTAGGTGGCACAGTGGATAGAGCACCAGCCCTGGGGTCAGGAGTACCTGAGTTCAAATCCGCCTCAGACACTTAATAATACCCCATTTGCCTTGCAAAAACAAATAAATAAATAAATGAAGTGGAGTCCACATGCCTTGGAATACAAAAACAATCTATTGTGGTGTAGAAAGAAAATATTACAGCTCCTATATGTATTTTTAACCCTAAAAAATAATGAAAAGAATAAAGCGCATTCAATAACTTCTCACTAATTTTAGTGAGAGCAAATAGGTTTTTTTTTTAAACCAGTAACAGATCATTTTAAAAACTTCATTTTTCTTGGAGGCGGCTAGGCGGCGCAGTAGATAGAGCACCAGCCCTGGGGTCAGGAGTACCTGAGTTCAAGTCCAGCCTCAGACACTTAATTACCTAGCTGTGTGGCCCTGGGCAAGCCACTTAACCCCATTTGCCTTGCAAAAAAAAAAAAAAAACTTAAAAAAATAAATAAAAATTGCATTTTCTCAAAATAAAGAATTTTTTAATTGCATTTTATCTTATGTATCCTTTAATTTCAATTTCCAATTATTTTTTAATTTATCAATACAATAATAGCTGATGCAATTTATAAATTTATATATATAAAACATGTTCAAGTATTTTTACAGATGGGGGACGGGAGCACAATAAAAAAAAAACCTGAAGTCACTGTCCTATCTATACTGCTTCCCTAAAATCTTTTTCACCCTAAAAAGTTTATACTATTAAAAAATTACACCCACAAAGTTACTATCCAAAAGAATGTTATAGAATTATGAATTTAATTTTACTAAGTTTTTGCCTCGGGCAAAATTTAACATTATTTCCTTAATATATTTCCTTGGCTTTTAAACTAAGCCTGACCAACAGTCCACATGCTACAGAGAATATCCTAAAGAGAGAGGGCTCCCAATGCCATGGGATGGTCTTCTATGAAGGATATCTGGGAGGCCATAGATGATAAGGTTTGTGACCTCTCAGGCTGTAAGATGCACAAGGGAAGTTATGTTTGCCACTAAACTACTGAAGGGTTCTAGAAGAACCTGAACTCCCATACTGGCAGTCAAATGCTTATGTCTTATCAAATAAAATCAAAATTAGAAACTCACGTCCTTTCTTCTTTTTCTTCTTTTTCTTTTTCTTTCCTGCTGCTCCATCTCCATCACCATCTCCATCTAAGAAAAAAGAATTTAGAGATTTAAATCACAAAATAAAGGAAATAACAATTAAATGATAAGACAAATATGGACCAGTATTATAGAATCACAATACGTATAGAACTTCAAGTATATTAATTTAAGGGGCAGTTAGGTGGTGTAGTGGATAGTGCACCAGGCCTGGAGTTAGGAAGACCTAAGTTCAAATCCAGCCCCAGACACTTAATAATTACCTAGCTATGTGGCCTTGGGCAAGCCACTTAACCCCATTTGCCTTGCAAAAAAAAATTATTTTAAAATATACTAATTTAATTTATACAACTGTTACTAAACTATTTTGCATGAATTTGGTGATTCAACTGTTTAAGAGATGTCTATAGGGGGCAGCTAGGTGGCGCAGTGAATAGAACACCAGTCCTGGAGTCAGGAGGAGCTGAGTTCAAAGTACTGCTTTAGCTGTGTCACCTTGGGCAAATCACTTAACCCCATTGCCTAGCCAAAAAAGTCAACAGAATAAAAAAATAGCAAAAGAATTCAGTGAAAAACTGCATGTAAACTATAGGATGTTGCTTATCATACTTCAACATCAATAATGAAAATAAATGATATTTCAAGAAATAAATTTGGGAAGTTAAGAAACAAGATTGATAACTGGATTTATTAAGTAATAGACAGAAAAGTTGCAAAAATCAAAAGAAATTAACTTAAAAGCCTGAGGATTCCAACTACTGTCAAGTGAGTAACTGTTTCTACTAGACTTCTTTTCCTAATAAAGAACCAGTTCTGCAGCACCAGGTTAAAGCCGAGATAACTAGGGTAGAGCCTACTGGTTATCAGTTTGGGGCTCAAAAACCTTCCAATTGAGAAGAACCTAGCTTGAGCTTGAATTCTGTTGCCATATCCTTTAAAAATCCCAGGTCTTCGGGAGGACTGGAGTTCAAATCTGGCCTCAAACACTTAATAATTGCCTAGCTGTGTGACCTTGGGCAAGACACAACCTCACTGCCTTAAAATAAATTAAAAAAAAAATGTTTTTAAACTTCCAGGTCATCCAGATGCTACACTACTATGAATCTTTGAAGGAGTTTGCTGAAATAGCTGGTAACAACTACCAAAGGATAACATAAGGTCATTAGTAGTTTTGGACGCAGCAGAGTCTGCCTGTGGAGAAAGAGCTCTGAGAAATCCAGATGGATCAGTATATTCGTTGCATTTATTGACTGACATGAAAATCATATTTCTCTTCACAGGGGTCAATCTGCTGGAGGGAAAGAAGGGAAATAGATCACTTGAACAGGTAGCCTTGGTAAGGTTTCGGGTCAGTAGGCATCTGAAAGAAAGGAGAAGAACAAGAGGGAGGAAAACATGGCGGAAAATACAAGGTAAGTCTCATCTCAGAGGGTGGGAGAAACCAGAGATTTGGAAGAGCTGTTGTAAAAAGTGGGAGAGGGGCAGCTAGGTGGCATAGTGGATAAAGCACCGGCCCTGAAGTCAGGCGTACCTGGGTTCAAATCCGGTCTCAGACAATAATTACCTAGCTGTGTGGGCCTTGGGCAAGCCACTTAACCCTGTTTGCCTTGCAAAAAAAAAAAACTAAAAAAAAACCTAAAAAAATAAAGAGTGGGTCTGTTAGACATTAAAAAATGAAGGACCAAAACATTCAAACACAACAGAACTCACTGTCTTTCATCCAAATCCTTTCCTTTCCTCTTCCTTATTACTCTCAAAGGCACCCCAACCATCCTTCTAGTGACCTAGGTTCAGACCTTTGGGATCACAGGTGGGAACCTACAATCAGGAAAACCTAAGTTCAACTCTGGCTTTACACTAGCTGTGTGACCTTGGGCAAGTCGCTTACCTTTGCCTGATCTGTAAAATGAGGATAATACTAGCACCTCATGTGGTTGTAATGAAGGCAAAATGAAATAATCGTAAAGCACAGTTCTATATAAATGTCTGGTGTTATTACTTCATACAACATCTCAATCAACTACCAAATCTCCCTTCATGGAAAAGCTTGAGACCTACAGGAACTGATGCAGGAGTGAAGGGAGCAGAACCAGGAGAATATTCTACACATTAACAACCATACTGTGAGATGATCAGCTAGGATGGATGCAGTTCCCCTGGGTGGTTCAGAGAACTAGGACAACAATCCTGAGGCACTTGTTATGGACAGTGCCACTCACATCCAGAGGAAAAAATTGTGGAAGCTAAACACAGAGCAAAGTTCTTTTATGTTTTTCTTTCTTTCTCATGGGTTTTTTCTCCTGTTCTGATTCTTTCACAACTAAAATGGAAATATGTTGACAACTGTACAAGTACAACCTATATCAGAGATCTGGATGCCATGGGGGAGGGGATACACCTCAAAAGTTTACAAAAAGGATGAATGTTGAAAGCTATGCAAGTAACTGAAAAAATGAAATATAATTTAAAAAATATTCAGGTGGTCTCTCTGCCCCTAATTTCTCCCCACTCCAAATCAACTCTCCACACAGATGTCAGTGTCGTTTTCCAAAAGCATAATTCCAACCATGTCAGCTCACTATTCAATCAGCAAGCATGTATCAAGTAGCTCCTAGGTCCTAAACAGGTGCTGGAATACAAAGAAAGGCAAGAAATAGGCCCTGCTCCCAAAGAGCTCACAGCCACAGCCATTCTGGGCAGACAGACAGACATGATATACACAGATAAAGTGGGGGTTGTCTAGACAAAAGGCCCCAGGAAGAGGAGGAATCAATCAAGACCCCATACAAAGGAGAGAATTTCAGGCATGGAGGACAACCAGGAAAATGCAAGAAGTTAGGAAATGGAGGGTCAAGCAAGAAAGTTAGCATCAGGGGCAGCTAGGTGGTGCAGTGGATAGAGCCCCAGCCCTGGAGTCAGACTACCTGGGTTCAAATCCAGCCTCAGACACTTAATAATTACCTAGCCATGTGGCCTTGGGCAAGCCACTTAACCCCATTTGCCTTGCAAAAAAATTAAAAAAAAAAAGCAAGTTAGCATCACTGAAGGCAGGGGTGGCAAGGGAGGGGAAAAGTCTAAGAGGGAGAGGAGCAAGTGAAGACAGATTTTAAAAGCCAGACAGAGGGTTTCCTATTTGTTCCTGGAAATCAAGAACCACTGGAGCTTACTTTACAAAGAATAGAGTTCTGAAAGCTGAGTAGAGGATAGACTGGAAGGAGGAGAAACTAGCCAACAGACACGCAGTCTAAGGGTGAGGGAAGAGCTCTGCACCAGGGTGGGGGCAATGTGAGAGATGTCAAGAAGATGAGAACGAATGTGGAAAATCGAAGTGAGTAAGGTGAGGAAGACTCTCAGGTTGTGAGCTCAAGTCACTAGGAGAATAACAGTGTTCTCCAAAGAAAGAAGACAGGAAGAGGAGAGAGAGGAGAGGAGGGTTTGGGGATAAAATAACGAATTCATTTTTGCACACATTGAGTTTAAGATATCCAGGAGAGGGGTGGCTAGGTGGCGCAGTGGATAAAGCACCGGCCCTGGAGTCAGGAGTACCTGGGTTCAAGACATTATTACCTAGCTGTGTGGCCTTGGGCAAGCCCCTATTGCCTAGCAAAAACCTTAAAAAAAAAAAAGATATCCAGGAGACATCCAGTTTCAGATGTCCAATAATCAGTGGGAGAATGGGAGGTTAAGGCTGGATAGGCAGATCTGAGAATCAAAAACTCAAATCCATGGAAACCGAGGATTATCACCAAGTAAAATAGTACAGAGGAAATAAGTCCCAGAACAGAGCCTGAACTGTACAATGATTTTGGAAAGGAGATCAAGGACTGGTCAGATGGGTAGGAGAACCAGGGTCATGTCAAGAGGGTGAAGAGTTGAACAAGGATGAAGATGGAGAAAAGACCTTGGAAGCCAGAATGCAGAAGATTAAGAGATTAATAAGAAAATAAGTGGAAGCCCCAGTTGTTGAGGGCCTTCTTAAGTTTAGTTACAAAAGGGAAGGAAAAGATAGGAATGGACAGAATAGGAAGGGTTTCCTGAAGATAGTGAGACATGAGCATGTGTATAGCTGGCACATAGGGAGAAGGTGCTGATAAGGAATAGATTGGGGGAGGGTTCAGAAGGGACAATCTGTTGGATCAGATACGATAGGATCACTTGCACATAAAGAAAAGGATGCCTTGCAAACAGAAGGGCCACCTCTTCACGTGAAACTGGAGTCCTGAGTGAATGGCCTCCATTCTTTTCAATGAAATATGAGGCAAGGTTCTCAGCTGAGAGGTACTCTCAGGGAGATTTGAGGAAAAGTCTGTGGTGAATGGGATAATGAGTCAATTACAAAAGTGTGCAGGGAGGGTGCAACTGAGGGGAGGAATCCAAGACTCGCTGAGATTTGGAAGGAAAGACTGGTGACAAGGGGGGAGGTCTCCAGAGAAGAGGACAGTGCCACAAGTCATGATGAGAATAGGGCAGGGCAGATGGTCAGACTGAGAAGTGAAAGATCAAGGGACTGGAGGGCACAGTGAAGGTCAGAAAAGGTTTGGAAGGCAGAGGGAGAGGTGGAATGACAGCAGTGGTCAGAATAGTCAGAGAAGGAAATGCACTGTACTTCGTTTTGATCAAAGAAGGAAATTTTACTGAGCTTCCTCAGTAAACCCAATTGGCTTCTTTTCCTTCTGTTTGGCCCTTAAGGATGATAACCTAGGGTGCTTGCTTCTTTCTCAATTTTCTTGACAAAAATACATCCCTGTTCTCTAGCCAACTCATCCTGCTTGCCATTCCTCATCCAAATACTCTCTCCTCTGTTCTGCCTCTGCTCCCTCCTCATCTCCAAAGCTGGGAATCCCTGGCTCTCTTCAACAGTCAGCTTGGTCTTCTGCAGGTCTGTGCTGACCTCCCTTTGAAGGTTACCTTATAGATATAGACTTGGATTTAGCCAGTAAAGAGTCATTTTGGGATTAGTAGAATGAGAGCTCCCTAAGGACAAAGACTTTCTTTAACTTTCTTTGTGTCAGGGCCGCTAGGTGGTGCAGTGGATAGAGCACGGGCCCTAGAGTCAGGAGGACCTGAGTTCAAATCCAGCCTCAGACACTTAATAATTACCTAGCTGTGTGGTCTGGTCAGGCGGGCTTCAACACTAGGAGTCTCATTGTGAGGGGTGGGTCTGACTCAGGTCAATGACCTGCTAGCAAAATGTTGACATATTTCTAACACAAGAAAATATACCTGATTCAACAAGGCTACAGTACCAATTTTCAAAACCTTATCTGGGATGTGGGTATGTCTGTGTGTGTGTTTGTTTTGAGAGGAAATGCCTGGTAGATCCTAGTTCCATCACATCATTTTACATTCCACTGTGTGTGTACAGAAGCAATCAATTATCTTCAACTGACAAAATCCTTGTCTTTAAAATAACTCGAAGGTTTTATATTCAAAGTTCTCAAAACATTACTAATGGAGTTGACATTGGGCCAAATGTAAGAATGGGTTTCTCAGCCATACCCATGTATCCCACCCCCGACAGCATTATGAACAAAACAGGCAGCCCCGATGGCTGAACATCGGTCCACAAAACCTGTGGGGGGGGGGGAGGGCAAGGGATGGGGGCCTGGCAGATGGCATCAGTCAAATATGTTAATAGGTCTCAAGAGAGGAGCATGGTCTGGAGATAATATCTCTGCCTCCCCCAGATGGAGGCTGCAGAAAACTGCCTTTCTTTTCCAAGAGTACTAGTAGCCAACTCTCAAAATTCCTAAAACAAAAATCCTAGAGCTGTAGGAAACCTGAATTCTGAGGGGCCCTGACTGGGGGGAGGAGTATGTGACATTCTAGGATTATATAAATAGAACTGTTCTTCCATCTTTTTATTTTTCCTAAATTATGTGTAAATAAACCTACTGGAAAGAGTGCTGAATGTGCAATCAGGGAGTCTGCATTCAAATTCTGCTAAGGCTTATAAGCTATGTGGCTAGGGTAAGTCACCAGCCTCTCTGGACCTCAGTGTCCTCAGCTATAGAGTAAGGTATTGAATCCAACCTCTAAGCTTCTGATATTCTAGTGAATACTAAATGATGGGTACCTAAATAGTTAAACAGCCCTACATCATTATGCCAACTAGAACACAAAATGAAACTTTTCTTTTAATTAAAGCATCATTACATCCAAACTTGCTTGGTAAAGCAATCAATCATTCAGCTGAAAGAAGTGAAATACAAATAGCTTTACACAAATGAGGAGGAGGGGCTAGATCAGTGCTTTCCCTGGCACTGAGTGAGGAAAATCCCACCACCAGCAGACACAAGGACCTTCTTTATAACACGAGAATCTCCAAAAGTGGCCAGAGCACTGAAAAGTTAGTGTCTTGTCCAGGGTCACAGAGGTACGGCCTGAACCCAGGTCTTCTTCATTTCTCTACCCATCATACCACACTCAGGGGCACACACTCCCAGTTTAAATCTTGATTCTGGCCAAAACACTTTCATCAACAAAATAAAAGGCTTCTAGGGTCCCTTCCAAATTCAGAATTCTAAGTGGCAAATGTCACTGTTTGTTTGACAAACTGTAGAAGGTAGTGATAAAACCAAGGTCTAAAGGTCAAGAGGTCCCCAGTCACATAGCTAATAAGTGCTATTTACCCCCTTCTGAGTCTAGACTGAAAACTCTATTCCTTATGTTATAATGTCCATCATCTAGACATCTCAGGTTATAAATTCAATAAAGGGTCTTTTCCATGAATTCATGAATGGCTGTATAATAGAAAGATTCTTAAAATTAGATTGTTATCTGATTTTTACAGAAGCTTCTCAAGTTTACAGTGTGTTCTATATATCCCAGTTCCTTCAGAATCAATCATTAAGACTGTCTAAACCTCTCATCACATTCCAGTTACAGAACTTAAGATATTGGATAAAATAAATCAGATACAGACACACATACACAGATAAGCGCGTGCGCGCACACACACACACACACACACGCACATGCACACGCACACACCCCTACCTTCTTCATCATCCTCTTTTTCTTTGTCCTCCAGGGCCTGTTTTTCCAGCTGTTTGGCTACCTCATCCACTGAAGTCCCAGATTCTCCCTCCGTTTCCTGTTGTCCTGCCGATTAAATAATGTTGTATAAATCAAGTCTGAATGACAACTACTTAAAATCAATCACTCTAGAAAATAAATTATCAAAAGAATCCCACTCTCAACTTCAGAAAAACACAACTGCCAAAATATGGTGCAACTGGTAAAATTTTTTTAACGTCAAAAATTAACATAAGTACCTTTATATGTAAAAAGTAAATCAATAAGCATTTATTGATTATTATTATTATTATATACCAAATATTTCATTAAGGACAGGGAACATAAAGACAAAAGCCAAACAATTCCTGCCTTCAAGAAACTTCTCAAACATTGCTTTGGAGGTAAGGCCCAAGTAGCTGGATGTTCAGAAGGGGGCAGACTAGAGAAAATGGTTTGAAGAGAGAATTTCAAGGGGTGGAGGCAAAAAGGAAAATTATTCAAGGCAAATGGCCACTAAGTACAGAGGCATGGCAATGAAAACATCTTCAGAGGCCACCCTCAGAATGCAAGGCAGCTGGGCTGGCCTCTGAGGAGGTCTGGGGAGTCGAGCAGGGCTAGATTAGAAAGAGACTGAGGAGTCAGTGGAATTTGCATTTTACTCTAGAGCCGTGAATCAACAAAATGTATTGAGTAAACTGAGCCACGGGAGCATGGCCAGATCCATGCTCAGAAAAACTATTCTTGCAGCTGTGGAGAGGGACAGGAATGGAGGGACATGAGGCAGAGGTAGGAAATACTATTGTAAAAGTCTAGGCAAACCAGGGTGAGAGCTGTGTAAAGAGAAAGGGGACCTATGACAGAAACATTGTAGAGACAGACATCTTAAGATGGCTACGAGACAGGAATCAAAGAGGATGAACCAAGATTAGTGACCCCAGAAGACTCGAATGATGGCACCTCAACAGGTACAGCAAAATTCAAAGAAATGAGTCTGAGGAGAAAGGCAATGAATGGGCTGAGTTTGCTATGAAATGTCCAAAAGGCAGTAATGATAGAGAACTGCAGCTCAGGAGACAGGCTAAAACAGGAGTCCTGCACAGGTGATAACTGAATCCATGGAAGTTGTTGAAAGAAAAGGGCCCAGGAAGCCCCTGGGGGATGTGTAGAACAGATGCTGTAGGGTGTGTAATAAATCAACTGAGAATGGAGCAGCCCTGATGGACTGAAGGCATAGTTAGATTTACTTAACAAATTATTAGATCATCTATCCATCAATTCAACAAATGTTTACCATTTTTTTGTGTGCAGGGCATAATAGGAACATTCTTTTCCCTCAAGGTTTACAATCTAGTTTGGAAGGGTAAATAGAAACTATTTAAATAGCCAAATAATGTAGTATATGCAAAGGCCCAAATAAGTAGGTGAAGAGATAAAATGCTGTACAAGTTTGAAGAAAATCAATGAAGTTGTGGGGTTGATCAGGAAAGGAAGTGCCAGATCTTGGCTTTAAGAGAAATTTATAGGAGAAAGCTAGCAGTTCATTTTGCAATTCAATTAAAAACACATTTATTAATAAGTGCAGAGCCAAAATGGTAGAGTAACAGAGAGGTCTCCCCTCAAAACACCTTAATTACAAAGGGACCTAGAAAATGCACCAGAATAAATCCTGATGGAGGAAATCCAAAAGCAGTAATAAGTCATTTGTCCTGCCCTGGTCAGCATTTGGAGATAAAGATTTGCAGACATCGGGCATGGGCACAGTATCAGGTTAGGCGCATGCCCCGGATGGGGAAAGGTGCAAACGTGAGCAAGAGATACTAGAGCTGCCCCCTGAGACAGTCAGACCCAGACCAAGGCACCAGAAGAGGGGCGGTTTCCAACTGGCAACTTGCCAGCTGTTCCAGGCCACTGATCCTGGGGTGTTTCCAGGCAGAGAGCCCCGAGGCCTTTTCTCCACCAAGGAAGGAGGAAGTTCAGGAGTAAGCAGCTGGGGTACAATGGGGTCTCAGTTCCAGCATCTGGCCCAGCCTACTGGGAACCACCAAAGCTTTCCAGCTGGCTGACCTGGGGCTGAATCCAGCAGTCTCTACCCTGGCTTAGATGCAAACTCAGGTCACAATTTTGCAGAGCTCAGAACAAGGAAGCAACAATCAGACCTGGTCCAGGATTAGACAACAACCCAAGAAAGCAGCAACCAAGACTGCTGTGACAGAACCCAAACCCACCATCAAGCCCAAAGTCTAGAAGAGAAAAAACACAAAAAAAGACTCCTACCAGAAAGAGCTAAGATGGAGGCAGGGGAAGCTCCAGCAGATCCAGACCCAGAAGGAGAATGGTTCCAAAACATTTATAAGCAAAGATTTACATAAAAAAAAAAAGTTTGGGAATAAGCCCAACTGAAATTCCTAGAAGGGATGAATAGATTGGGTTTTTTTTTAAAGGAGTTAAAAATATATTTTTTATAAATGAAATGAGAGTACTTGAGGAAAAAATTGGAAAAGAAATGAAAGCTATAGAAGAATTGGAAAGGGATCTGAAAGTTTGGCACAAAAAGTATAAAACCTTGTCCAAGCCACAGACTCCCTGAAAATTAGAATGGATCAAATAGAAGCCAATGACTCCATGAGACAAGAAATATTAAAAACAAAGTCAGAAGACTGAAAAAACAGCAGAACATATAAGTATTTCAGAGCAGAAAGAACTGACCTGGAAAATAGGTGATGAAAAAAATTTAAGACTTCTCAGACCATCTCAATGTTATCATCCCCAAAAGTCCAAAAATCAGATTTCAATAATTTTTTTTTTAAGAATACACTGGCCTTGTAGTGGATAAAGCACCGGCCTTGGAGTCAGGAGTACCTGGGTTCAAATCTAGTCTCAGACACTTAATAATTACCTAGCTGTGGGGCCTTGGGAAAGCCACTTAACCCCATTTGCCTTGCAAAAATCTAAAAAAACAAAACAAACCAAAAAAAAAGAGTGCATTGGCCAGAAAGTTTAGAATCAGAAGATAAAGTGGAAACAGACCCAACCAGAGACCTCCTGAAAGAAATCAAAAATAAAAACTCCCAGAACCATCATAGCCAAAATCCAGGGCTTTCTGGTCAAAGAAAAAGAAAAAAGAAAAAAAGAAAAAAGTAGTCAGGAAAGAATTGAAGTTCAGGAATCCAGTCCCACTCACAAACGACACCCGAAAGGAGTGCAGAGTTTCGATTACAGTTTTCCAGAAGGCAAAGGATATAGGGTTAAAGTCAAATATAACTTATACAGCAAAGCTGACTATAAAGCTAAAGGGGGAGGGAAAATGGACCATTAATGAATGTAGAAAAATATTCATAGCTCTTTTTGAGATTGCCAAGAATGGAACTCTGAGGGAGTGTCCCCAACTGGAGAATGTAAGAATAAGTTAGAGAATATGAGTAAGATTAGACTCTATTATGCTGTGAGAAATGATGAGATGGTTTTAGAGAAATGGGGGAAGACTTGTATAAATTGATGTAAAGTGAAAAGAACAGAACCAGGAGAGAAATTTAGGCAATGACAACAATATGGAAAAAACTAACAACTGTGAAAGAATTAGGAATTCTTATCACCATAATGACCAACCATAATTCCTGAGACTAATGATAAAATATGCCTTTCCCCTCTGGATAGAGAAGAATGACTCCGGAGGAGCACAGCCAATGTGGAAATTTGTTTCAACTGACTGTTTTGTAAAGTGCTTGCTTTTACTTCTTGTTCTAAATAGGGGGGCGGGCAAGGGAAAGAATAGAAAGGTGGATTTTTGCTATTAAAAAAAATAAATTATAATTTTTAAAAGTTTTAACTTCCCGGGGCACCTAGGTGGCGCAGCACAGGCCTTGGAGTCAGGAGTACCTGAGTTCAAACCTGGCCTCAGACACTTACCTAGCTGTGTGGCCTTGTGCAAGCCACTTAACCCCCCATTACCTTGCCAAAAAAAAAAAAAGTTTTAAGTTCCAAGAGGCAGACCAAATTAAAATGAAATATATAACATAGAAAGAAGGAAAATAACACTACAGTGATGTGCCTCAGAAATTCTTTTCTTGGGTCAATGTTTTTAGCAATGATTTTAATTAGGAAGTAAAAAGTATGGTTTATCTACCTCTCTCTCTTTGCAGTTTCTTCTTCCAGTTGCTGAGTTCCAGAACCTCCATTTGAATAAAAATGGATTGTTAGCCACAATTCTAAAGTAGCTCAGCTCCTAACTCTCCAGCCTTCCCTTTGAGAAAGCCTCCTCACAAATTTCAGACTCCCCAGCTGTCTACCATCACCCATTAAAAAGAGTGTGAGAGAGAGAGAGAGAGAGAGAGAGAGAGAGTGTGTGTGTGTGTCTGTGTGTGTCTGTGTGAGAGAGAGAGAGAGAGAATAAGCTCCATCAGAGTAAAGGCTGTCCTTTTTACTTGTATTTGCATACTCTGCCCAGCAAAGTGCTGGCAGCTAATCATCATTTATATCATCTAATCTGACTGATCACCCAATCTGCAAATGATGCAAAACCGAGAGACTTAGTCAAAATTTTGGATAACAAAAATCATCTTCCAAAAAGCATCAGGCAAGAAAGAATGCTGGACCGATTTAACAAAGATATAAATTAAAGTTCAACTTTTAGCAACTGGCTATGTTAAGGGTGAGGGAAGAAATGATTATATCACAGTTCAACTGAAAAAGATGTGGGAATGACCAAAGTTTGGTAAGAATGAACAATGTGACAAAGCACCCAAAAGATTTAACACAGTGTCAGACAGCATCCTATCCATGAGGTGACAGCCCTGCTATACTCTGCCTTGGTCAAACTACAACAGGAATATTATGGGCATTCTACTTTAAGGATAAATGGCAAACTGGAACCTAGATGTTGGAGGGTGGTCAGGGAACCTACATTCAAGCTGTATGTCTGAAGACAATAAGTATGGTTAGCATGGGGGGGGGGGGGGAGAAAAGAATCTAGTATCTTCAAGTTTGGGAAGTGCTAATGGAAGAGAAATTAGATTTACTCTGTTTAATCTCAGAAATAACTAGAAACTGAGTAAAATTTGCATTCGGATCTCAACTTGAAGAAAAATTTCCCAATAATTATAGTTATGCAAAAATAAAGTAGGTTGTCTCTAGTCTTCAACTAAGCCTATGTACCTACCTCAGCACTGTTGAAGGAGACTGCAAATCCCAACTTGCCATTGGGCAAGACATCCAAGTTTTCATATGATAAAATGAAGGGGGGGTTGGAGAAAAATAGCCTCTGAAATGCCAAGGTTCATTCAGTCTTTAGCCCTCTTTTCTCTCTCTACACTTAAGAAAACCTCATGGTTTTTCTCTATGCAGAAAACTCAAATGAGTCTCTCTCCTGAGCAGTAGTCTCACAACACCAATTGCTTAAGCAGTTCACAGATGATGCCCCACAAACATCTCAAAGGTGACTTGTCCAAAACAACTCATTCTGCTCCCATTCCCGTTCCCCTAACTTAATTTTGGTCTGTAAGGTCACCAGCACCACAGCTACTCACCCTCATCTTCCACACTCCATCAGCCACCAATCTTGGTCTCTCCCCTGGACTACTGCCCTCACACACACTCAATTCTTTTCCTTTCCTTCCTCAATGATACTCCCCTCCCCCTTGTCATGCACAGACTCTAGGGATTCCCTACCACCCCAGCTTTTCTGAACTGCCTTCACAACCCAACCCCAACCTATCTTCCCAGGCTCACTGTTCAATTCTTTGCCCTTCCAGTACTCCACAATTAAGGCCAAACTGGCCTTCTCTGTGTTCCCTGGAATGGACTCCTCCTCAAGATCACCTCCTCCAATGCCTCCCGGCACTATTTCTGAGGCACTCCAGTGTCCAAGAGTGTGTCATTTCCCACCATCAATCCCAGGCCTTTTCCTAATCCCTATCCCTCCCCAATCATCCTCCTTCACTACTTTGCACTTATTTTGAACAGGGATTATTTCCTATTGTCTTGGTATCCTCAGAACTAGCTGAGTATGTGTGCTACAAAGCATGAATCCATCCACATTGCCATGATTCAACCCAAGCCTATATCAAGTCCTGATGAGCTAAGGTAAGGTCTCTTCCAACTGAAGAAATTCTATGTGAAAGAGAAGCTAGAAAACTTCTATCTCCCCAATGACAAAAAACAAAACCAGTGAGTGCCTTTTAACTAAACTGTGGTAACAAAAAGGCCAGGATGTACCAGGCTCTTCAATATGGCTTCAAGGAGATAAGGGCATAATGATTTAGAGAGAACCAAACAACTCCAAGAGTAAGTCAGTACATTAGATCAATGCTATGTAGTCTGAGAAGAGCCATGACCAATGAGAATAAGGGAGGAGATAAAAGGATTTCAGAACAAAGCACCACAAAAGTATTGGCCCCTTTCAGAAATTTGTCTGTGAAAGCTTACTCCCCCTTCCTGGGAGGCAGATAACAAGAATACTATGGAGTCTGCAGAAGTGATGAGGAAATTAAGTGTTAAGTAACACAATTAAAGAAGTGCCAGGGGAGGCAGCTAGGTGGAGCAGCGGACAGCCCCGGCCCTGGCCCTGAGCTCGAATCCGGCCTCGGACACTTAGTGACCTAGCTGTGTGACCTTGGGCAAGACACTTAACCCCACGGCCTCGCAAAAACTGAAAGGGACAGGGTCAAAACTCCAACCCCAACTGACCCCACTAAACTGCAAAGGAGGAGACGACCTCAGGCTACCCCGGGTCATTCATCAGAATTGACTAAGAGCTTCCTAAGTAAAGACGCTGCAAACACAAAATGTAAAACAGCCCCCTGCCCTCAGCCAACCCGGAGACACAACACACAGAAGTAATCACAGAAATAACGGCAGCGTGAAAATGTCAAGAGACCCAGGAGAAGCAGGGTTTCTAGGAAATCCTAACGCTTGGTGAGTGTCTGCAGGGTTTGCGACAATCGCAGTGATTAGATGGGGGGCGGCTAGGTGGCGCGGCGGACAGACCACCGGCCCTGGAGTCAGGGGACCCGAGTTCAAATCCGGCCCCAGGCAATTAATACTGACCTAGCCTTGACCCCATTTTCTTGCCAAAGAAGCTAAAATCAAAAACAAACCCTTTAAGCGGATAGAGTTAGAAGATCAGTAATCTGGTGTCTCGGCAGCGCACACCAGGAACGAGCGGGGCGCCCACTAGGCCGTGTACCGGGCAGCCCGGGCGGAGGGCCCCGCCGTGAGCCCGCGGGCCGGGCCGGGGCGGCCTGGCTAAACCCCTCCTCCGCGCTTCGGCCAGGCCGCGCTCACCTCGGGCCCGCCCCGCGGCGGGGCTGGGGCGCCCATGGGCCCCGGGCCCGGGGCTCCCCGCGCCCCCCCTCTCCGGCCCGGCCCGCCTTGACCCTCCCGCTGACCTTGGCCGAGTCCCGGGGCCCGGCGGCTCCGAGCTCCGGGCCGGGGGCCCCGGGGCCCGTGCGGCCCGAGCGGGGGGCCTCCGTGGCCGCGGCCCCCCGGCGTCCCCGGCCCGGGCCCGGCCTCCCGGGCGGCCCCGCCGGGCCCAGCCCCCCCCCCGCGCCCCCGGGCCGGGCCCCGCCGATCGGAGGCCCCGGCATGGCGGCGGCGGCGCGGCCCCCCGGCCCGGCCCGCTACCTGCGGCGCCGGCCTTCCCCCGCCTCTTCTTGCGCCGCCTCTTCTTGGCCGTGTCCTCGGCCGCCGCGGCCGCGCCGTCGTCCCTGTCGTCCGGCTCCAGCTCGCCGTTCAGGTGCGGCTCCGGGGCCGCCGCCCGCGCCGCCTCCACGCCCGCCATGTTGCCGGAGAGAGCGCGAGGCCGCCGCCCCCGGAGCCCCGCCGCGCCGAGGGGCATGCCGGGACGGCTGGAGGCCGGCGCGCCGGGGAGGGGGAGGGGCCCGCCCGGCGGCCTCGTGGCGGGGGGAGGGGCATGCCGGGAGGGGAGGGGCATGCCGGGACGGCTGGAGGCCGGCGCGCCGGGGAGGGGGAGGGGCATGCCGGGAGGGGAGGGGCATGCCGGGACGGCTGGAGGCCGGCGCGCCGGGGGAGGGGCCCGCCCCGCGGCCTCGTGGCGCGGGGGGGGAGGGGCGGGGCGCAGCCGCGGGGGGGAGGGGCCGAGGAGGGGAGGGGCGGCGGGGGGGAGGGGCCGAGGAGGGAGGGGCCTGTGCGCGTGACGTCACCCGCCGCGCCCCACGCGCGCCGCCCCGCCCCCTCCGAGCTGCCCTGCTCCGGACCGGCCGAGGTTCTGGCCCCAGGCGGCCCGCGCGGCCTTTACTGAACCAGGAAAAGTCACTTTGAAGGAAAAAAGTCCGGAGCAGGCGACCGCGAGGGGAGGCCGAGGCTCCCGGGACTTCCGGCCCGCCCGGCCTGCCGCGGAGGGGGCGAGGCGGGGCCCAGAGCGAGGGGCCTCTGGGAGCCGCGGTACAGGAGCCCCGGGGGCGTGGCCGCAGTATAGGAGCCCGGGGGCGTGGCCGCAGTATAGGAGCCCGGGGGCGTGGCCGCAGTATAGGAGCCCCGGGGGCGTGGCCGCAGTACAGGAGCCCCGGGGGCGTGGCCGCAGTACAGGAGCCCCGGGGGCGTGGCCGCAGTATAGGAGCCCGGGGGCGTGGCGGCAGTATAGGAGCCCGGGGGCGTGGCCCCAGTATAGGAGCCCGGGGGCGTGGCCGCAGTATAGGAGCCCGGGGGCGTGGCGGCAGTATAGGAGCCCGGGGGCGTGGCCCCAGTATAGGAGCCCGGGGGCGTGGCCGCAGTATAGGAGCCCCGGGGGCGTGGCCGCAGTACAGGGGGCCCGGGGGCGTGGCGGCAGTATAGGAGCCCGGGGGCGTGGCCGCAGTACAGGAGCCCCGGGGGCGTGGCCGCAGTATAGGAGACCCGGGGGCGTGGCCGCAGTATAGGAGCCCCGGGGGCGTGGCCGCAGTACAGGGGGCCCGGGGGCGTGGCCGCAGTACAGGAGGCCCGGGGGCGTGGCGGCAGTATAGGAGCCCGGGGGCGTGGCGGCAGTATAGGAGCCCGGGGGCGTGGCGGCAGTATAGGAGACCCCGGGGGCGTGGCCCCAGTATAGGAGCCCGGGGGCGTGGCCGCAGTATAGGAGCCCCGGGGGCGTGACCGCAGTACGGGAGGCCCGGGGGCGTGGCCGCAGTACGGGAGGCCCGGGGGCGTGGCCGCAGTATAGGAGCCCCGGGGGCGTGGCCGCAGTATAGGAGCCCCGGGGGCGTGGCCGCAGTATAGGAGCCCGGGGGCGTGGCGGCAGTATAGGAGCCCGGGGGCGTGGCCCCAGTACGGGAGCCCCGGGGGCGTGACCGCAGTACGGGAGGCCCGGGGGCGTGGCCGCAGTATAGGAGGCCCGGGGGCGTGGCCGCAGTATAGGAGCCCGGGGGCGTGGCGGCAGTATAGGAGCCCGGGGCCGTGGCCGCAGTATAGGAGGCCCGGGGGCGTGGCCGCAGTACAGGAGCCCCGGGGGCGTGGCCGCAGTACAGGAGACCCGGGGGCGTGGCCGCAGTATAGGAGCCCCGGGGGCGTGGCCGCAGTATAGGAGACCCCGGGGGCGTGGCCGCAGTATAGGAGACCCCGGGGGCGTGGCCGCATTATAGGAGACCCGGGGGCGTGGCCGCATTATAGGAGGCCCAGGGGCGTGGCCCCAGTATAGGAGCCCCCCCCCCCAGAGCGCCCACAGTATAGGAGCCCCCCGGGAGCGCGGCCCTGCACAGCCGGGCCGTGCCCTCGTGGCTCCCTCCCCGAGCAGCCCTGGCGCTTCCCACAGATCCACAGCAGACAGACAAGTTCAGGTCATCCCGCTGTGGTGGGCGCACCTGCTCTGCCGCACGCCGCTTCCATTTTCTGCCTTTGCCCCCCTTTTATTCAATTTATTTCATTCTTTTTGGCAAGGCAATTGGGGCGGAGTGACTCGCCCAGAGTCTCACAGCTAGGACGCATCTCGTGCCTGAGGCTGGGTTGGAACTCGGGTTCTTCCGTGCCAGGCTCTATCTCCTGCACCGTCCGGCTCCCCCTTTCAATTTATCTTTAATTGTTATTTTTGGTTTTTGCAAGGCAATGGGGTTAAGTGACTTGCCCAAGGTCACTGAGTATTAAGCGTCTGAGGCCAAATTTGAACTCAGGTCCTCCTGACTCCAAGGCCAGCACTCTATTCACTGTGCCACCCACTGCCCCCTTTAATTTACTTTTTTTTAGGGTTGGTTTTTTTGGCAAGGGAATGAGGTTAAGTGACTTGCCCAGGTCACACAGCGAGGCAATTATTAAGTGTCTAAGACCAGATTTGAACTCAGGTCCTCCTGACTCCAGGGCCGGTGCTCTATCCACTGCACCACCTAGCTGCCCCTTTAATTTATTTTTAACATTCATTTTAAAAACTTTCGAAATCCATCTTCATTCCCTCTGGAGAAGGAAAGGAATATTTTAGCCATTATACAGGTGAAGTCAAGCAAAACATTTTCTTATTACCATATTGCCCCTTCTGAAAAAAAAAAAGAAAAGAAAATGAAAAACTTTGTGCTTCAATCTGCCCTCAAAAGTTCACTGGTTCTCCAGAGATGAATAGCATTTTTCATCATGTTGCCTCACTTTCTTAAATTTGCAAAGAGTATGGGTGTCATTCAATTGATCAATTTTTTTATCTACTTTTTTCTTTTTTCAATTACATGTAAAGTTAGTTTTCAACATCCAACCATCTGCAGGTTTATGAGTTCCTCTTTTTTCTACCACCTTCCCTTCCCACCCCCCACCATCTCATGGCATCCATGGTAAAAGTTGTATGTGAAAACTGTCACCACCTTCTGCTCAGAATTGTGTTAGGGCAGGGATACAAATACATAAATAAAAAAAAAATCCACAGCCCCTGCCCAGAGGAGTTTATATTATCCTGGGGACAGTTATGATGGGTTGCTAGTTCTTAATTCTCCATTTTTCTCAACTCTACAGTATTTGACACTGTTACACCAACTCACTGTTTATATAATAAGGTTGGCATCGATTTTGTTTTACTGAAAAACCAAATTTCACTTTGAAATAAAAAAAAGTTTACATTCTGAGCAAACGATTCCCATTTTTAGAAAAGAGTCTCCAGGAGCATTTCTTTTTCTGGATTGGTAAATGACATGGCTCTCTGACATGTCATGCAAAAATGATTTTATTACCTCTTCACAACAATCCAGGAAAGTAAGTGCTATAACTATTCCCATTTAACATTGAAGAAACTGAGGTGAACAGGTAAAGTGACTTACCCAGGATCATACATTTAGGAAGGATCTGAAATTCAGACTCTGCTCTTCCCAACTCTATCAGCTCCACCACCCAACTGCTTCAGTCAAGGGCTCAAACTTATGGAGAAATGGGGCCAAAAGGGAAGTCCTTTTCTCTCCTTCCTGGAGTTTTATATCCCTGCCCTAACACAATTCCTTGCAGAAACAAGTGATGACAATTTTCATGCACACTTTTTACTAGTAGCTAAGTTTTCTGCTGAATTCTTTATAATCTTGAAGCTACAGTGATGCTGAGGTTTGTCCTTGGTTCCCAAAGCAGACTTTGCCATTAATTGTGACTGTTTCAAGGCTGTTGCTAGGATGCTGATGAAAAAGCCCAATTTTCCTCCCTCCCTTCATCCTTTGCTTCCAAGCAACTCCCTCTTTGGGCTCAGTTGGGTTATCTCATTCCTTTCCACTGTCAGATATGCAAATAAATCCCTGGTCTCAACTAACTTGCAAATTTTATACAAGCCTTGCAGGAACATGACCAAATCTCCCAACCAATGTCTCCATTCTTCCCTTTGCACCTTTAGACACACTCCTGATTGATTGATTGAATAGAGATGTCTAGACCTTGTTTTCCCCTGGTTCATAGTCTGATTGGGTCAATCCATCTCTATTCTCCCTTGGCAATGGGATCAGGGATCAGCAGCTCTTAGTTGCTCTAAGATGGGGTGGGATGATGGATTGACCCCATGGAGCATCCCTTCCACTTGTTAAATGACTGACTGTGCTAGCCCTGTAGTCAGAATGAGAGGGATTTCCAGTTCCTTTCCCCGTGCTCTTCACCGACACGGGAAGCCCCAGCTGCAGTTGTACTATGGGGGTCATCATTCTGTAAGAATATCACGGACGGGACGGCGGATTGCTCTCTCCTTCATTCCTCAGTTACACTATCTTCGTTTTGCCATTAGTTTTCCAGAATCCAGTTTATTTACCCCTACCATTAGTGCAGCGCGGCAAGAGGACCAATTTCAAAACCGTTTTATCCTGTCTATAAGAGTGCTCTCAACATAAAAAACATGGGGCCAAACACAATTATACCATTCCCCTGAGACGACAGCAGGAAGCGTCTCCTTTTCTGGGGTGCCTTGTACACCCCACCCAGGCTGAAGTTCTGCAAAAGCTGAACCATAGAGATAAAGTTCGAGGGGAAAACAAAACGCAGCTGCAAATAGATATTCCCCCACCCTAGAAAGGCGGATGGCAAGGTGGAGTGGAAAGAACACCGGGCCATGATGCAGGAGGACTTGACTTGAAACCCAGCCCTGGATATTTATTATTAGTTCTGTGATCTCCTTCCAACCACTTAATCTGTTTGCCTCGGTTTTCTCGTGAAAAATATAAACTAACAACTACTTCGCAGGGACGTGAGAATCAAATGAGATGGATGTAAAGTGCTTAGCTCTGAGACTAGCACAGAGCACATTCTATATAATAGATGCTAACATGTCCTATTCAGCCCCCTCCTCCCCATATCCCTATTACTGTAGAAGGTCACACCATCCTCCAGGTCCTCAGACTTACAGCCTGGGACCATCCTGCTCTCACTAGCTCTCAGACCTCTCCCCCTAACCTTCTCTGGACTCCGTATGTGCACATATCCAATATGTGGCAAAGGTCTGTTGATATCTCCTCTCTATTTCTTCTCCCTTATGACTCTGCCAGAATTCCAGTGTCATCTCTTGCAAAGAAAAAAAAAATTGTAAGACTTGAATACCCTAATTGCATATGAAGAAACCAACAAACTAATGAATTTATCTCCAGAGCATACATTGCTATGCTAGAAATATATTTTTGTCCCTAGTTATTCATTTACATATGATTCCCATAGGAATATGGCAGATAAAAATGTTTCTGTAACAGAGCTCTTTAATACACTATAGCTGAAGAGAGCTATTTTAACTACCTATAAACAGAGCAATTCCAGAAGACCAGAGGATGGATTCATCTGAGCGACCAACTGGCCTGGCCCAGCCCAACAGCAGCAAAGTCCCTGAGAAGGAGTCAGCAGCCCCTAAAAGATCCACATGACCTAGGAGAATGGCCCAACCTGAGAGACACTGTCAGAAACTATGGAAACTATCACCAATGAGGACCCTCCAGAGAAATAAATCTGCAGTTCGGGGGATTGTGCATTGACTTACCTAAGTGCATTCTACATATGGTCCTCACTTTAAGTCTGTGGCTACTCCTGTTCCATGTTTGTAGGAGATTAGGGCCTTGGTGTTCAGGGAAATGCTTTGTAAGTATTTTCCTTGCTACACCATTGAGTAAATACATGCCTTTGGTAAAGAGCTAACTGAATGTGCTGGCTCTTTGCTAAGGGGAAGTCCTCAGGGGAGAGTGGTGATCTAGTGTCTAAGAGGATAGCCAGGCATAGGGTGAACCCCGAACCTGGGACTAGTAACAACCAGCTTCTGGAAACCTAACTTTCCATTGGTTGTTTGAATAGGGCCGATGAGTCCAGAGGGGCCTATTACATTTATTTGTTTTTGTAGGGGGGAAAAAAAAAGTATATCCTTCCAAGGTTGGGGTAGATCTGTCTCTAACTCAACAGTGGGTCTAATGCCTCTTGGTTCCCCTTGATATAGTTTAGCCTGTCAGCTGAGAAGGTTTGCCAGGGTATGGCCATCATACAGGGTAAAGCTTGGAACCACAGGCAAAAGTTGGGTACCGAAGATGGATGAGCAGCCCCTGAAAAGAGCTCAGCAGTGCTGGTCCTTCCTGAATACCGCCCCCCACCCCACCGCCGTGAAGATATCTAGACCTGAGATGTCAAACTCTAGTAGGCTCCTACAACATTTCCAAGGATAGTGGAACTTTATGGAAATATAATATTAGTGACAACCCTATTCTAATTGAGTTTGAACTATTCATCTCGATAAGGACTCACCAAACTTTTTTTGATTGCACACCCCATTAGTAAAATGTTTTGCACATGTAATCTGCAATATCGAGATGGTGCAGTGGATAGAGTTAGGAGATTAGGAAACTCCCAGTTAGGAAGATATCTTCCTGAGTTCTTATCCAGCCTCATACACTTCCTAGCTATGTGAGCCTGTTTACCTCAAGTTTTTCATCTATGAAATGAGTGGGGAAGGAAATGGCAAACCACTCCAAGATGTTTGCCAAGAAAACCACACATGGAGTCATGATGAATCAGATACAACCAAACAACACTTTATTTAATTATTTATTTATAAGTATTTATTTAATTATAAATCTATTTACTTATTTATAAATTATATGCATGTACTCTGGGTACTAATAATTATTTACAGCATAAAACATAGAACAAATAGAAATTCAAAAAAAAAGATTAGAAAAAGATGAAATAAGTTGATCCTAAAATAAATTTGTAATCACTGGAACTTACTGAGCAGATGGTGTGTAGGAGAGGTAGAGTGACAGGGTCAGACCTGAACTCTAAGGAGAGTCATTTTGGCAGCTAAATGGAGTCTGGAACAAGTAGGGAAAGACTTGAAGCTGAGACACCCATCACAGCACTACAATTTCAATTGTTCCTTTAGTCTGATGAGGGCCAGAGCTTAGGCGATGCTTGGATAAATTGAGAAAGGGAGATGTTTTCTTTATTTTTCTTTTTTAAAAAAATTTTTTAGAAAGATTTTATTTATTTTGAGTTTTACAATTTTCCCCCATTCTTGTGTCCCTCCCCCTCCCCCCACAGAACAAGTTCTGTCAGTCTTTACATTGCTTTCATGGTATGCATTGATCTCAGTTGAATGTGATGAGAGAGAAATCATATCCTTAAGAAAGAAAAATAAAGTGTGAGAGATCGCAAAATTACATAAGATAATTTTTTTTTCTAAATTGAAGGTCTTTGGTCTTTGTTCAAACTCCACAGTTCTTTCTCGGGACACGGATGGTATTCTCCATCACAGATAGCCCAAAATTGTCCCTGATTGTTGCACTGATGGAATGAGGGAGTCCATCAAGGTTGGTCATCACCCCCATGTTGCTGTTAGGGGTACAGTGTTTTTCTGGTTCTGCTCATCTCACTCAGCAACAGCATCAGCAAATCCTTCCAGGCTTCCCTGAATTCCTATCCCTCCCGGTTTCTAATAGAACAATAGTGTTCCATGACATGCATATACCACAGTTTGTTAGGCCATTACCCAAATGAAAGATATTCACTTAATTTCTAATTCTTTGCCACCACAAACAGGGCTGCTATGAATATTTTTGCACAAGCGATGTTTTTACCCTTTTTCCATAATCTCTTCAGGTATAGACCAAGTGGCATTGCTGGATTAAAGGGTATGTACGTTTTTGTTGCCCTTTTTTTAAGAGAGTAGAAGAAGAAAGGATAACTGATGAGATAGAGGAGCTGAGGATGGATTGAGATCCCAGATCACTGAATGGTGGTTCTGTTAATAACAGGCAAGGTCAGAAAGAATGGGTTTTAGAGAGAAAGATGTCGAAATTGTGCAATGCAAGACCCAACCCATCCACCATTCTTGTCCATTATATGTGACTCATTTTGCTTTACCTCTAAGGGAAAACCAGCAAGGTGGGGCTCTTAGTCAGAGGTAACACAAACTGACCCTCCAGGCACACCTGATTATCTGAGGGATAGGGGAAGAGGTGTGGTTAGGTGTTGGTAGTATATAGTGTGTATAATCACTCCCAAGGAACCTCACTTAAAAGGGAGGGTGGGAACTAGCAAAGCAGAGAATTTTGTGGGTTTTGTGTGTGTGTGTGTGTGTGTGTGTGTGTGTGTGTGTGTGTGTGTGTGTGTTTAGTTGTGAAGAAACAGTGGATAGATCACACTTTATATGACAGGCAGATCACTTAATCTTTCTTGACTCAGTTTTCTCATCTATAAAATGAGGAGTGGAGTGTTAAAGACAAAATATTAATTTTGTGTTCTGAATTGTAGGCACATGTCTACCTGAAACAGTTTATTAATTTATCATTATTTCAAATTCATGGAGTTTTCTAGTTATGAAAGAGAAATTTCAATCTGACAGAGACTTCTCACATGCCCTTGATCATCTCCCCACAAATCATTTTGAAGTTCAAATTTATAGGGTTCTTGAGCAAGAAAATTTCACAATATGATAAAATATACATTTCAGTGTTACATCAAAGTTAACATTTTGCCTCATTGCCCAGGAATAGTTAATTTTTCAAACAAACCTTTCCTAAAACTATTCAGTCCCGCTATGCCTGATTTCCCCAAAGGACTTTCCCAATCTCATTATATCATTTCAGGTGGTCATATGACCTCAAGTAAAAAAACAAAAAAAAAATAAAAAGAAGAGACTTCGCCTTCTCTTCGGTAGATCTTTATTCTAAACTCTTGGGCACCCAGAAAGAGGTCACTTGGGTAGGTCAACCAAGAGCAGTTAGATGTGTGTGAGGTACTAGGTCTGGGGTCATGAAAGATTTCCTTCCTGAGTTCTAATCTGACCTCGGACATTGACCTTGAGCAAGTAACCCTGTTTACCTCAATTTCCTCAGGAGAAGGTAAAACTATTCCAATATCTTTAGCAAGAAAATCCCAAATGGGGTCACAAAGAGCCAGACATATCCCAACTATAAGAGACTCCTTTCTTCTGTTAGATGGATCCTTATCCTACACCCTGAGAGACCTCTTTTCCTTGTCTAGTTCCTACCTAAAATTGTGTCAAAGGAGCAATTCCTCCTGGACTGATCAGAGATATGGGAGCAAGACACTGTTTTTCAATTAAATGAAAAAGACTAAGAGTTTCTCTTTCAGATTTGTTCAAAGTTTTACACCAAGATAATTTTAGATATTTTCTTAATATTTCCACAAAGGGAAAGAAATAGTTTCCACAGGGATCTGAACTCCATAGTCCCTATTGTTGCTTCCAGCTCTAAATTGCAATGCTATCAGCCTGTCCTGGGGGGATGTGATGAGAAACATCTCAACCTCCTATGGTCTGATTAACACAGTTCAGTCAGGACTAGGTCACCCAAGGAGCCTGGACTTTGGAGACCACTGATAGGGAGCAGGGGAAAAGAAACCTTTGTTTCAAGGGGCTGTGTGGCCTAGAAGATAGAAGATCTGGAATGAACTTCAATCCCAATATTTATTTCCTTCATGCTGGAGACAAATCACTGAACCTTTCATCTCCCTAGTTGATGGATTTAATTATAGTTGTGCAATATCCCCCTCACATAAATTGGGTCACATTTATATAAAGCCTCTTGTTCCTTAAGGACCACCCTAATCCTAATCCATAGCTCCCTTCTCTGAACTTTTATTTCACGTGCTATTATTTCACTTCCCTAATCAATGATCTCTTTTTCCATATTGTTAAATCATCTTCCACACTGGATTTTTTTTTAATCCCTTTAAGGCCAACCATGGGTTCTGATCCCAAGGCATATCAACAGATCCTTCATATGGTTAAAGGCTGGGCAAAGAGTGGTTAATAATTCTGAGAATAAATTATTTATTAAGTACTAATTACTAAGCATCAGACTCAGGGTGATAAGCACTGGGGATACAAATGTGAGTTAGAAAGACATATTCCATATTGCATCCATATAGAAGTTAGTGTTGGTCATGGAGGAGTATTTTGGAGAAATCAAAGAAATGGGAGATTGAAGTAATTGAGGAAATTTATTGAGAGTTCTTATCAAGACTAATAGTGTTGATTTTATGACTGTTTTCAAGGTTTCCCCGAGCCTCAGACATGTATTAGCTATCTGACCTCGGACAAATCACTCAACCCTGTTTGCCTCAGTTTCCTCAATTATAAAATGGACTGGAGAGGGAAATGGCAACACTCCAGTAAATCTGCTAAGAAAACTCCAAATGGGGTCTTAAAGAGTTGGGCAACTGAAATGATGAAACCACAATGCAAAGATATCCTATTTCTTCCCTCTGGAGCCCCACTCTGGTCTAATGGTTTTAAAAACTGGAGATGAATAGCAGCAGCAGCTTTGAAATTTTTTGCTTTGGTAGGTAGCTAAGAAATAGGAGAAACTGATTCTGAACAAGAGCAAATTTAAGAAGAAAATCATTTAAGAAGGTAAAGGTTGGGCCTGTCCTTCAAGTCAGATGTTAAAATGACCTTATTTGAAATGTTACAAGATAGGGAACCTGGGCCAGGACTTGGGCCAGCAGACCAAGGATGCACATGGCAAAGAGACCAGAAATAGTTTCTCTCCTTTGGCAGAAACTGAGCTACACTTTGGAAGGAGACTCATTTGCTATAGCCCCAGGCTGAGCTTTGCAGCCTAAGAAACCTTTCATTCCCAGACCTAGCCTATCCATCAATCAATCAACAAGATTTATCAAAAACTTTTTATGTACAAGGTCCCCTGGTAGTGTCTGGTGGAGGGATACAAAAAAGAAACCCTAAACTCAAGGAATTTATATTTTAGCAGGAAATATAAACTGGGAAGTGAATGTAATTACTTTATAAAATTCTAATATAAGTAGTTTATTTTCTTCAGCTCTTCAATTTGGAGAAATTTTTAGCAGGTTATTTTTGGCTGAGATTTTTCTTTTTTTCTTTTTTTGGTGGAATGGCATAAAAAGAGCCAGATCTCTGATTTCATTGTTACATCATACATATTTACACATATACATATGTATGTATGTATGTATATATAATATATGTATACATACTATATATATAATATCTGCTTTGCTACTAAATCTTACAAAGTTGCCTGGATGAATTGAGATGACAAATAATTTGTCCAAGGTGCCCTGGCAGGGAGGTATATGTCAGATCGAGCACTTGAATCTAGGTTATTCTGACTCAGGTCAGCTTCTTTACTCATGAGACCCCATTGCCTATCAGTTTGGTTTTTTTTTAACTGTAGGTATTCCCCAAAGTTCTATCCTGGATCCTCTTTTCTTCTCCCTTCATATCCTCTAACATGCTAATCTCCTCAGCTTCCATGATTTTTAATTAGTAACATCTATCTAAAGATGATGCCCATATTTATATATCCAGTCCCCAAATTTCCCTAATTTCAGGTCCACATCACCACTTACCCTTTTTTTTACATTTAATTTATTTCCCACCAATTACATGCTAAAACAATTTTTCACATTTTTTAAAGTTTTGCATTCCAAATTCCATCCCTCCTTCCCCCCTCCCTGAAATGGTAAGCAATCATATTGGGGTTATATATATATGCAATCATGGAAAACATTTCTGTATTTGTGATTTTGTACAAGAAGCACTGAATAAAAAAAAGGAATAAAGAAGGTATAAAACAACCAACTTCAGTCTGTATTCAAAAATATCAATCCTTTCTCTGGAGGCAAATCATACTGGACATGCCAACTCCACATATTAAAAATGGAACTCGGGGTGGCTAGGTGGTGCAGTGAATAGAGCACCTGCCTTGGAGTCAGGAGTACCTGGGTTCAAATCCAACCTCAGACACTTAATAATTACCTAGCTGTGTGGCCTTGGGCAAGCCACTTAACCCCATTGCCTTGAAAAGTCTAAAAAAAAATGGAACTCATTATTTTTCCCCATCTAAACTCTCCTTTTTTCCAGTTCTCCTATTTGAAGGAAACATCAGGCTTCCAGTCTCACTAGTTCATAATCTCAGGATTATTTAGGTTTCCCTCTCTTACTCTCACCATACATCTGATCAGCTGCTGACACTTGCTATTTCTATTCCTATATCTCTTTCATCTGATATTGTCTTATTGATGCTTATTGATACTGATACTTACTCAGTTTTCATAGAAACATGGATTTGGGGTTGAAGAAGATCCTGCCATCCAGTCCAACCATTATTATACTATGACATTCCTCTGGGTGACACCCCCATAACTTGTTCTTATGGTTTGCTTGGTGGTGGTGGTGGGGAAGCAACTAACCCAGGTCTAAGGTACATTGGAACTGTACTCTTGATATGTAGCTCATAAGCAATTAACAGTCAGTCAGGGAACAAAGCTCAATGCAAGTACATTTACTGGAAATGTAAAATCTCAAAACATCTTAAAGTTGGTAGAGACTTTGGCACAAGCTCATGTCGCTAAGATGGTTCCAGATGTTGCTGTAGATAGAGCACCAGCCCTGGAGTCAGGAGGGTCCCTGGGGCAAGTCATTTATCATGGAAGGAAATAGCAAACCATGCTGGTATCTTTGCCAAGAAAACCCCAAATGGGGGCAGCCAGGTGGCCCAGTGAATAGAGCACTGGTCCTGGAGTCAGGAGGACCTGAGTTCAAATGGGGTCTCTGACACTTAATAATTACCTAGTTGGGTGGCCTAGGGGAAGCCACTTAACCCCATTTGCCTTGCAAAAACCTAAAAGAAAAAGCATCCAGTTTTCACTCTGGGCTCTGCCCTGGGACAAGGCTCTGGGATAGATAGGCTTTTGCCTTAGTTTATCAGAACCAGGCTGCCTTTGTCATTCTCTGGCTACCAGTTCTACAACACTTGGAATGCTCTATCTCCCCAACCCCAATTTGCCTTTTGTTTTCTTGGAATGTTAAATTTCTTATGATCTTGTTTGCTTATAGTCATACCCACAGCACTTAGCATTATAAGCACTTAATCCATCTATCTACTTTTCTCTCTATTATTTCTCTCTATCTACCCATCTAAATATCTCCCTATTAGCTGCTGATATCTATATCTATCTACTAATCTATCATCTGCCAGCCAATCCATTATCTATCTAAATTTCACTTATCTCTCTCTATCCGTCTGCTAACAATCTATTTATCTTATTATCCCTAGGCTATCCATTATCTTTTGGCCAGAAACTCTAAGGTCTTCCCCTCCCAGATTGATTTTTTTTAACTAGGTAAAAAAAAAAAGACATTCTTTGCCTCAATTCTTACCTAACATTATCACTGAATGAACACTGCCTCAGTCAAAATGAGATCTAGGAAAGACCTTAGAATAAAAAAGGTCAAAATCTCCCACTTCATCCAGGGTCCTCTCCAGTCATCCTAATCCATATCTGGCCCCCTAGAGATAACTCTGGAGGAGCCAGAAAGGCTGGTGACTTTGCATGCACCTCCCTCACTTGAATCCAATTAATTTGCAAGTCATGGTATCACCCTCCATGAGGTCTATGGAACACACCACCAGCATGCTGTTTCAGACTGTTCACCATCTTCACCCTACAAAGCTTTTCCTAATCACAAAAACCCTTTTTTTTTTGGTTTCCTGAAAGTTTGTTAGGCACTGACCCAGTAAAGAACAACGAATATATTTTCACATTTTATCATTTTATCAGTAGATTTGCTGACTTCTCCCTCCCCTTTCTTGCTTTTTTCTTAAAAAAAAAAAACTTTATTATAAGGAATGACTCTTTGAAAAGAAAAAATAGGAAAGATAAAGGAGAAAATTTAGGCAATGTAAAAGCAAAAGACATCAATGAGTATCTAGTTTAAAAAAATGATCCAGAAGCCCATAATTAGTAACGCTCATTTATCACAATGTTGACAGTGAGTAAAGGGAGGTACACATGAAAAAAAACCAAGAGTCTGCTGGGCAAATTCAAGCAGTTTGAATCATTGTGGGGCTGCTATGTGAGGCAGCTCCTCCGGGAGGAGAACCTTTTGAAGAACCTTTTCTCCTCATTGTGGCCTCTGCAGGAGGCAGTTGGTTCCAAAATGGAAGGGGCAGTGGCCCTGCAGAGACCCTGGAGGGGGTTCTATCACTACTGTGTTGTTAATGGCCCTCTAGGAGTTGCTTTACAGAGAGAAAAAGCCAAAGATCTGATCTGAAGGTATTTAAACAGAAAAGAATTTTGTAAATAGCAGCAAGCAGCATTGGGGAAAACTGGAGCCACCATTCCTTTTAGGTTACAGAAAACTACTGATGTGTCCCAAGAACCCTTTTATGTTGTGCTATCCTGAAGATTATGCATGGGGTTGGGGGGACTCAACTAATAACTGGTCCTTACATAATGCTCTTAAATTTTTTCAATTAAATTTTATTTAGTCATTTAGCAAAAATATATACTGTCACCCAAAACAGATTTTTGCATTGGCTCAGTTCAGATATAGAGCTAGAGATTCTACTCCCTCTCCCTCTCTCCATTTATCCAGCTAGCTATATGTATTTAAATATATATAATTTGTAATATATAATAATGTTATATGTTATAGATAATATATTAAATATGTATTATAACATATAACATTTATATACTATTATACATATATGCATACTATATAACATATTAGATAATACACACATGTATATACAGAGAGAGAGAGAGAAAGAGAGAATAAAAGAGATAGAGAAAACCCTATATCCTGAACCCATCATCTTGTCAGTCTCCTAGAATACTGATTGATCCTTATTCAATCAGAATTCTCTTCTTTTTTTTTTAATTTAGGAGGAGAGAAAGGAACATTATATATTGCTTTAAAGTTTGCAAAGTATTTTACAGACATTATCTCACTTAAGCCTCATATTACAGGTACTTTTTTTGTTGTTGTTCTTGGCCTGGCCCTATAATTTTAACATGTTTTGAAAACTGGATTGAAACTCCCTCCTCCTCTACTCTTTTAGTCAACTCCTGTGTATTGAATTTTCATCTTTATTCTGAAGATTCTCAGATCCATTTGCCTAGCTCTAATTACTTTTCTGACATCCAGTCTTGCCTCTCTAACCGCCCATCAAACATCTTGATGGTTGTTTTAACAGCATCTTCAACTCGGCAATATCAAAACTGAACTCATTATCCTTTCCCCCAGACCCTCCTGTCTTCCTAACTTCTCTCTTACCATCAAGGCTCCTAACATCTAGCCTCTCCCAAATTAAGTTTCATCCCCAACTTCTCACTGTCTCATTCTACATAAGCAACCAGTTTCCATGTTCTTTCCTTTGTCTCTTTATACTATTTCTCTTCTACGCCTTCTTTCTTTGGACCCTGTCACCCCCTAATACAGACCCTCATCACCTCATGTCTAGATTATTGCAGTAGCTAGCAGTTGGTCTCCCTACCCTGACCACATCACTTCCTCTATTCAGTAAAGTCCAGTAGCTTCCTATCACCTCCAGGATCAAATAGAAAACCTTTGGGTGGGCTTTTGAAGGTCAACATCAACTCATCCCTTCTTATCTATCCAGTATTCTTGTACTTGGCTCCCTCACACCCATGACTCCAAAACAGTCAATCAACAAACATTTATTGAGCCTCCTATGTGCTAAAGACCGGAAGTTAGGAAAGTAGTTAGAGATGAGCAAATAGATCTGAAAAACAAAAAGCCGCCAAAAGTTTGTTCTTGTCCTCACATGGGAGGAGACAATAAGAAACCAATTTTATATAGGAGAAATAGGAAATAATGACAAGGTGGAAGGTTCTAGAAGCAGGTGAGATTTTTCTTGGGAGTCAGAGGAAGCCAGAACATAGAGATGAGAAGGGAGAACATTCCAGGGATAAGGGACAGCCAGAGAAAATACCTGGAGTTTGTAGAACAAGGAGGCCAATATCACTGAAGAGTATGTGGTGGGGGTAAGGTATAATAAGAGTGGAAAAATAGAAGAGGGCTAGGTTATGAAGGGCTCTGACTGCCAAACAGGGCATTTTGTATTTGGATCAGGGAGTTTATACAGAGGACTTGGAGTTGTGTTGTGTGTGTGTGTGTGTGTGTGTGTGTGTGTGTGTGTGTGTGTGTGTGTTAGGGGTGAATTTGTGTTTTAGAAAACTCTATGGAGGATGCACCGGAATGGAGGCTATTGTAGTGGTCCAGTTGATGCAGCTGATGAAGGTCTGCTCCAAGATGGCAACAGCATCAGAAGAAAAAAGTGGCAAATTCAAGAGTTGTTGCAAAGGTGATATCAATTGGTCTTCGCAACAGATTGGAAATGGGGGGGGCTGGTGAGAGATAAAAAAAGGGTCAAAAATGACCCTGGATTTTGATCCTGAGAGACTAGGAGGATGGTGTTCTCTACAGTAGGAAGGAAGGTAGGAGTGTGGGAGAGTTGAGGGGGAAAAGAATTCCATTTTGGACATGAAGAGTTTGAAATCTCTTCTGGTCATTCAGTTCCAGATGGACTCCAACTGAAAGGAGGTTGGAGATGTGAGACTGGGGGTCAACAGAGAGATTGGGGCATGATGATCAGCATAGAGATGGTGAGATCTCCTTGCTGTTCCTTCACTGGTTGCCCCCATGCCTAGAACTCTCTCCTTCCTCATCTCTACCTCTGAACTTCCTTGTCTTCCTTCAGGTCTCAGTTAAATTCTAACTTTCTACAGAAAACCTTTCCCAATTCTCTTAATTATAGGGCTCCCCTCTGGCATTAGCTCTAATTTTTCCTGGATCCATCTTACTTATATATTGCTGTTTGGCATGTTGTCTTCTCTCATTAGTCTGTGAGCTCCTTGAGGATAGGGATTTCCCTCTCTCCTTGTCTACCTGCTGCATGGTGAAGAGCAGGTCACACAGCAGGCACTTACTAACTTGACATGTTTGTCTAACTTGACTTAACTTGCATATGTAAGTCAGCAAATCTAGATCTGAGAGATTGTCTTTTGTCCCATGGCCAGGCTAGGGAGCATCACCAGCACTTGAACCCAGGGCTTCCTGACCCTGGGACTGTCTCTATCTACGACACCAGCTTGCTGATCCACGGTGTAAAAGAACCTGTCCTGGTTTTCTTGAGAGGCAGCACAGGGTAGTTTCAGGTTCTTTATCTGGAGTCCCCCAACCTGAAGCTGAATTTCAAGGGATCCATGAACCCGGATGGAAAAAAAAACTACATCTTTATTATCAGTACTTTCTAACCATATTTAACATTTTCTTTGATTTATTAAAAGTTATCTTGAGAAAGGGATCTTAGGCTTCACTATACCCCCAAAGGAGTCCATGTCACAAAAAAAAAGGCTAAGAACCCTTAGGATGATATTGTTACTGTTGTTGTTGAATCACCTCTAAGTCTTTGTGACCCCTTTTGGGCTTTTCTTGGTAAAGGGACTGGAGTGGCTTTCCATTTCCTTCTTTAGCTCATTTTACAGATGAGGAAACTGAGGTCAACTGCATTAAGTGATTTACTCAGATTCACACAGCCAGAAAATGTCTGAGGCCAGATGTGAAGTCAGGAAGATGAGCCTTCTTGATTCCAGGTCCAGTCTTAGCTGCATAAGAACCTCTACTAGATAATAAAAACATTCATTGAGGGTGGACTTGGATAGCTCATAGTGTCCTACTCAGGAGCAAGGACTTATTTCATGCATTTTTTTCCTGATTTTCTGCAGGTCCTTGTCTTTGTCATCTCTTGGCTGATTTCAACAGAAAAAGCAAGGTCTACCTGTCTGTCCCTGTGGCTTCTAGCATTGCCGCACCCTTTGAAGGGAAGCCTTCAAGTGGGCACCTGGCCAGCCTGCCTACCATTAAGCTGCTTCCCTTCATCATTCACCAGATCCTGCTGTTGTGTGTGTGTGTGGTATGTTCAGTAGCTGCCCTGCCCCAGGGACCAGCTAGAGGGCAAGCCACGATGTGGGCAGACTGGCGCCTGCCAGAGCCTGGCTTTCCTTCCGAGTTCAGGGACAAGATTGCACGCTGATTGAATCCGTTTAGAATTGGGTAACGAATTGCCAGGAAAGGCTTTCTGATGAGCTCAGAGAAGGCATCCCTAGGCAGAGAAAATAAAACAACCACATCCGGGAGGACAGTTATTACTCACATCGAAGATAACTTTGATAGCTTTGAAGGCACATCAGAGAAATTTAGTAATCCGTTCAAAGATTTCAGAAGTGATTCCTGCACAGATTTGAAATTAATGTGTAGAATTTATTATAGACATACATATATATATAATATATGTAAATATAATTCTTATTATATACTTAAAAACATCAAGGACAGAGAAATAGAGCTTCACAATTTTAGAGAGAATCTTCTTTTGGGATTCCATTTTGTATATAGAGATATTCTTTTTTTAAATCAATCAAATTTAATGAATCAGTCAATATAAGGTGGAAGGCCCTAATGCTAAGCACTGGAGTTAAAAAAAAAAAAGATAAAAGACAGTCCCTGTCCTCAAGGAGTTTACAATCTAACAAGGGAGATAACATGTAAACAAATTTATGTATATAAACATATATGTATGTATTTGTATAAATATATCTTAGAATGTATAAATATGTATACATATTTATTATATATAGGATAAATAGGAAATAATTAATAGAAGGAAGGAATTAGAATGAAGAGGGATTGAGGAAGACTTCTTGTAAAAGGTGGAATATTTAAATTTAGAATAAAATTTAGAATAAAAAAAATTTTTTTTAAGGCAAAAGTTGCACTTAAAAAAAAAAGGAATTCCTCCAGGTAAAGGAATCAGTTTGCAAAAATAGACCAGATGGACTTATAGATACAGGGCTGACTCTGGAGTCAAAAAAACCTGGTTCAAGACCTGTTTCTGTCACATACTCCTTGCTGTATGAGGAAAGCAGGAGTATGGTAGAGTGGAAAGACCTTGGCTCTCCAGTAAATGGACTTGTGTTTCAATCTAAACTTTGGTATTAACTACCTTTATGATACTAGTTATATCATAGCCTGTCTAGGTCTTAATTTCTCATCTGTAAAATAAAATAGTCAGAAATACATTCAGGAAAAGAGCCAGGAAAGAACTGTGTCATGAAAATCTAGGAAGAATCCAGGAAAAAAAGCCAAGTGAGACTTGAGTTTGAATGAAGATTCCACTGTTTATCTGTGTGATCCTCATGCTCAATTACTGAAGTACCAAGCCTACAAAGTTGTGAGGCTTGAATAAGACCAAGGTACAAAAAGTGATTTAGCACTGGGTAAGTTTTTATTATTGCCTTACCCAGCTGCTTGCAGGTGACTGTCAGAATGAAATAACAATTGGGTGACAAGAGATTTCATTGACATTATCTATTGATTTCCAGACTTGTTTTATATCATGGATATTTTGGATGTTCTTTATTTTATGTACTTAATGAAAAGAGTCCTGCTTCTTGATTCATAAGACATGAGTATAATTTCTGCTTCTGAGAATTACTATGTGACATCGTGACATTGGTAAAGCTACTTAGCCTCCTTTGACTTCAGTTTCCTAATCTGTTAAAAAAAAATAGGATCAAAGTAAATGACATCTGAGGTCTCTTTTATCCCCAACTCTGTTATTGTCTTCTCAATAATATTTCTCTCAAAATTATTTCTTATTAATTTTAAGAGTATATATTTGATCATTTTAATAGAAGCAATAATATTTGATGATCATTTCAAAGTATATAAGGATAACATCATAAAATAGATCAACATCCATTAGAATTCTCCTTAATGAGAACTTTTATAAAGCTACACCTAGTTTCTTAGAAGGTCCAAGGATCAGCTATATTCTGGTTGGAAATATTCACTCTACCAACATACTTTGATAACCTTTCCAACTTATGAGGTGACTTTTTTTTTTAAAAGATCAAATGTATTTGAATTGGTGGCCTATTTCTGAAAGTTGAGCTTAATTTTTTTGTCTTAGACAACAATTCTATTTATATATTTGTAGTAAATATAATGACATTTCTTCATGGTGAACCTGTGATTTCGTCTACATAGAGATCTCTCAGTGGGACAATCCTCTCATCTAGGTCATCCCTAATAATCATGGGTCTATCCTGAGCTCTCTTCTCCCTCTATATCAGGGATTCTTAACCTTTTTTGTGTGTCATAGAGTCCACTGGCAGTCAGATGAAGTCTATGAACCTCTTTTCAGAATGTTTTTGAATGTATAAAATGAAATTAGCATTGCAAAGAAAACGAATTAATCTTAAATGTAGTTGAATAGAAATATTAAAAGCAATGTATTATATAAATATTATATAAAACTTAAGTCATAAATAAATAATATATAAATAAAAAAGGCCAGGGAGCCCAGGTTAAGAATGCCGGCTCTATACCATTTCTCTTGGCAATCTTATTGGCACCAGTGTTTTCACTTTTCATCTTCATGTAGATGACTCCCAGCTTTCCTTACTTGCTGGAATCGTTGGCTTGCTTTGTGGACATCTCAGACTGAATATACTCTAGGCATTTCAAACTCCCCATATCCAGGACAGAACTCGTTATCATTCCATGTTTGTTTGTTCTGAAATTCCCTATTTGTCACCTGGGCTCCACGTTATCCTTGACTCATCATTCAGATTGATCCTGAGCATTCAGTCACTTGTCAAGTCCTGTCATTTCTTCCTGGATGCTATCTCTTCTATAGGTCCCTTTCTCTGCACTCACACCCTGGGATCATTTCTGAACTAAACTATTGCAATGGCTTGCTTGGTGGGTCTTTCTGGCCCAAATCTCTTCCCCTTGCAGTCTACCTTCCAATCAGTTGCCAAATTGATCTCTTTAAAATTGGTCTGACTATTTCATATCTCCCCTCTAAACAATAAACTTCAGTGAGCTCCCTATTACTACCAAGATAAAAAACAAAATCTTGACTTGCATTTCAAAACTCTTCCCATCTTTCCAATCTTCTTACACTTTACATATTCTAAGATCCAACTGTTCATATAACTGAAGGACATGATACAAGAACCAACCCTGAGTCAACTGTTCACATAAAATGAAGGAGCTGAACTAAATTATTTCTAAGGTCTCTTTAGCTCTAACTGTTTGATTCTGCTCTTGGAACTAAGAAAACAAAGTGGGGGCTCACACACACAGAAGAATATTAATAATAATAGCTAATATTTATTTAATATCTTATACATAGTAACATGTGTTCCTCACAACAACTTCTGGGAGTAGGTGCTGTTATTTCCATTTTTCAGATGAGAAAACTGAGGCACAGAAAGTCACTTGCCCAACATCACACAGCTGGTCAGTATTGGAGGTAGGTTTGAGCAGTTCAATTTTCTTTATCCACTATATCAAATCCTTCATTCTCTCAACTAGTCTTTTCTAAGTCCCTGAAAAGTGAATGGAAGAAACAACTACTCTCCTAATCAGCCCACAGAGTCGTGATCTCATTACCTTTCCAAAGTCCATGGAACTAAAATTAAAAATCATAATATAGAATAATGTTGATTTTATAGAAGATGTAAAATTATTTTTATTCATCTTACGGATTCAAGAATATAAGTAGCATTTGATATTCTATCAGCTGAAGTAAGAACACTAGATGCCTGCTTCAGTAAATCAAAGAACACAAAATTTGACTTTTTTTAAAAAACTGAATTTTTTTGCTTGCTGCTTTTGAATCTTTCCAATTAAGAGCAAATGTTGATGGCAGTGGCCCTGGATAAGGGAAAAACATGGTAAGCTAATTTTAATGACAAAGCTGTTTGACCCAGAACCAGAGACACTGGTTTTACCACTCTCTAATGTTCTGAAGAAAAGCCAAAACAAACTTTGAGAGATATTTTGTGCTTTTATATCTGGTTTGCTAATCTCATGCAAGTAGAATGTATGACTACTTTCTCTACTGCAAAATATCAAAGCAAACACACTGCCATGTTTTTTCTTTGAAATTGTTCTCCAAAAAATACTGAGTGAACTCCAAGACAAATCAGGAAAAAAAAAGTCTTTTTCACTCTATAGATCCAAATACTAGCTTAATCTGGGAGATCCAGGATTTTTATCAGTTACTTATAGGAGATAATTTTTTTTTCCCCTGGTTCATCTTGGGTCTCTAATCTATGGTGGACAGTACTTCACCAAGGAATACTGGCTAAGAAAGATGATTTCTTTCTTCTCCCCAAGGAAGTCAAAAGACCTGGGTTCAAATCCAGTTCTATTATTTATAATATTCCCTGTGAGACTTTGGTCAAATTACTTACCATCTGTTGTGGGTATTCTTAGAACACTGGCCAGATGTGCTCTCATATCTAGGAATATCCTGACCTCAATTTATTCATACCTATCTTCTCTTCATTTCATCATCTATAAAAATGATTGGATTGGGTGTTATGGCCCCCAAGGTCTTTCCTGTCTTAAATCTATGCATTGCCTAAAGTTTTCTCTCTTCTCTAGCTACAGAGACCATATTTTTATAATAACCCTAGCTATATGATTATAACATCTGGAATCATAAGGAGAGAATCAAGCTGACTACAAACATGTTGTTCAATCACTCTGGCCCTTTTTGGGGGTTTTCTTGGGAAAATACTGGAGAAGTATGCCATTTCCTTCTCCAGTTCATTCTACAGATGAGGAAACTGAGGCAGACAAAGGTTTAGGTGACTTTCCCAGGGTCACATAGCTAATAAATGTCTGAAGCAAGATTTGAACTCAGGAAGATGAGTTCCCCTGATTTCATGCCCATGCTCTAACCTCTAGGATGCCACCTCAATGCTCTGAATATAACTATTGGATAGGATTAGAAATTTATTTTTCTCAAATGATACTGTCAAATCACGGTTCTGTATTTCTAGACTTAGAGTCCCAAGAGAAGTATGAGATAGGGGTGATGGATGAATAATGGGGGTGACATAATTGGGTATATGCACTGATCTCTTAGGGGCATGTATATAGCACAGTTCCATCACTCTCGCTACAAATAGAAAACCCTAGAGGACAAAATGAAAAAAAAAAAAGTGTTATTCTAAAAGAGTCCCCATGAATAGGAAAAAAAAAGCCTCCATCTATCTTCTATTTGGAAAGGCTGTAAGATTTTCCAAAATGGCTCCATTTTCTCTAAAAATGGAAGACTTGCAGATGGGCCTGTTAGAGGAATATAAACTCACTGGTTTAAAACATTTACAAACATTTACCAAATGAATACATGTCCAGGGTATTGTATGGAACTAGGGGATAAAAAAAGCAACTCTACAAGTGACTCTAGCTCTTCCCTCAGGAAGTTTCCATTCTACATTGGAAGGTGTGATACATACACATATGGATGGGATCAGGATCTGGATTGCTGAATGCATCGATAGGGAATTCCCAGTGGAGGAATTACCTTTACCAATTCGGGTTGCCATCTTCTATCGAACTTATATTTTCAGAGACTAGTGTAATGGTCATTAAACCCATCCATAAGGATCCCTGCGGGTGGCAAATAATGTTGAAAACCATATGTGAACATTATCTATGTTCTATTGTATTTTTATTTATTTTTGTCAAACATTTCTCAATTATATTTTATATGGCTCGATGATATTTGAGAACCTCTAGCCTAGGACTCTGAAAAGCAAGGTACTTGGTTCTTGGACTAGCTTTGTAACCACTACATCACATTGCTTCTAGGCTTTGGGTCAGGAAAATGAGTTCAAACCCAAATTATAGATTCCAGAGCTGGAAAGGACTTCAGAGATGTTTTAACTTAAGTCCTTCATTTTACATATGGAAAAACTAAGGAAAGAGAGGTCACTAGTTGTGTGACTCTGGGTAAGTCACTTAACTGCCTCAGTTTCTTCATCCATAAAAGGGGGAATACTATGATATCTGCTCTCCTGGTTTTTGTGAGGATCTAAATAAGATGATCATTGACAAGCGTTTAGCTCTAGTGTATGATATGTACTAAACACTGTAGAAATGTTATCTATTACTATTAATATATATGCATTTAATATAATCTAAGGTAAGAATAAAAGGAGCAGATGAGAGATGGGGACAAAGTATTCTAGGAAAATTTGAAGAGGGACAATTTAGCAACTTATAGTTTGTAGGATAACTTGATTTACTCATTGGCAGGAAGTCATGGAGGGCTTTGAGAATGATGAAGGAAGGAAGAAAAGAATTCTGAAAGATAGATTTGAGAAGGAAATTCATTCTAAGCAGCTGGATAAATGCACAGAGGTAGGTGATGAAGGCAGATTACATTTAGCAAAAACCCGTTAGCCATACATTTTTCTGCGATATAAAATAAAATTAGAAAGATAGAGAAGCGATCAACTTCTATATTATTATGTGAATTTGGATGAATACAGAATTTTTTTGGGGGGGGCCAATTGGGAATATTTTTCTATTTAGAGTAGGAAGGGAGGTCTGGTGTCATCGAGTCCAACCCTCTCATTTCATGAAGATTCCAAGAGGTGAAATGACCTATCCAGAGTCATACAACTAGTTAGTATCTGAAAGAGGACTTGAATCCGGGATTTGGTCTACCTACTGTTGGCCATCTCCAGTCATCCCGATTCATATCTGGCCACTGGACCCAGATGCCTCTGGGTGACTTTGCATAGCCCTCCCCCCCAAATCCAAGTCACTTATACAAGGAGGAAATACCATGAGGGAATTATACTAATTGATCCTTTCCAATTTTATATGAACACACATACCATATAATACAACACATGTATATATTCATACGTGCCTAACACACACATATGTAACATAGTATAAACAATGCACAGTATGTATATAGAATACAACCAGTATATGTATAAACACTATTTTGTAGGTACACATATATACATATGCAAATATACATTTACCTATGATATATGTGTTAAAGTGCAGGTATGCATCATGTTATCCATTCATTCTTATTTATTCATGCATTCATTCATTCATCCATTTAGTCATCGAGTAGTCACATACAGCATGGCCGTAATCACTAAGGGGAATAGAGAAAAGATTTCCTTCTAAGGATTTACCATGTCTTTTGAAGGAGAAAAGACCCATCAGAAAGATGTTTAAAAAACTGTATAAGGTAATAATTACCTTTTCTCATAAGGTAAGTACCAAGCTAAGTACCAAGGAATGGTACAGGAAATAAATTGTAAAGAAGTTCAAAGAAGGAGAGGAGGACTTAAACAAAACAAGGAATAAAAAAGTCTCTTTTAAATATTTAATTTTTTTAAAATTAATTAATTTTTAGAGAGGACACTATAGAATGGAATGTCCAAGGTTTGAGCAAGAAGGTAGGACTTTTTGAGGACTGATAGGCTTCAGTCTGTTTCAGTAATGATAGGAACTGATGATTTCATAAAAGAGGAAATATAAATCATCACTCACATTTGAAGATACCTCCTAGTCTTTTTTCTTCTTTTTAATGAATTTAATAAGCAACAAACACAAATATTTCAATATACAAAGGAAAAGAATGTATAGTATCAGCTTCTGTGATATATAGTGTGGATATAGCTATCTAGATACACACACAAATATACACACACAATTTGACAAAATCCTAGAAACTGTTTCTATTTCTGTTCTCTTCACCATTCATTTTTGGTGGGTTTTGTGAATTTTAGAAATGTTTTCTTTATTCTGTTTTCCCATTATGAAGCTTCTCCAAGCCCTGATATCATAGAGGCATTCTTCCCTTCTTGCCAGTCCTCTGACATTCTGACATAGATTCTGCTGCCCAATTATATCCAAATGTCAGAGTCTTGGCCTGGATGCCAGAACAGACAGCTTATATCTAATAACAAAAAAAAAAAATGATCATTCAAACAGCTCAAATAATAAGGACCTCAGAGATGTTTTAAGTCCCTTATTTTACAAATGGAGAAACTAATGAAAGAGGTCAAGTAAATGGATTTGAACTTAGAACCTATGCCCCCAAATCCAGGGCTCTCTCCACTAGACTATTCTGACACCAAAATGGCAGAAATAGTTTAAAATAAAATTTTTTTCCAAGGACATAGTGGAATTATAAGTTGTTATAGTCTTTTTCTGGGACCAATTTGGCAATATTTAATAAACAAATACAAAATTGATCATACCCATTGATCTTATTATTAGTAGTATAGCCTAAGGATTTTTTAAAAGGGAAAAAAATAGGAGATGCTATACAAAAATCTTTACAGTTTTGCTTATTAATAGCAGCAAAAACATGAAAAATGACCTAAATATCTCACACTTGAGGAATGACTGAAAAAACAGATATTAGAATAATAAAAAATTGGGGGGAGGTTAGGTCTGTGATTTCATCATTGTTTGAAACTCCCAATATGGGAATTCCTCCCACTAATGCAGATTGAAAGCTCATCTGTAATATGTCATCTTGGAGAGTGGTTTGGATAAGTAAATAACCTGCCTGTGGAGTCAGAAGTAGGATTTGAACTCAGGTCCTCTTTCTAGGACATCTAGGTGGTGACATAGTGCACTATAGACTCATCTTCCTGACTTCAAATCTGGCCTCAGATACTTATTAATTGTGTGACCCTGGGCAAGTCACTTCACCCTGTTTGCCTCAGTTTCCTCATCTGTAAAAATGAATCGGAGAAGGAAATGGCAAACCATTCTAGTATTTTTTGCCAAGAAAACCCCAATTGGGGTCATGAGGAGTTAAGACACAACTAACAAACAACAAAAATAGCAAACTTTGTCTTTAGAGTTTCGATAAAAGGTTCAGCATCACACTTTTCCCCAATAATAACCACTGATATTTTATGGTTTGCAAAGCACTTTCCATACACCATTTCATCTGACCCTCACAATTCTGTGAGGAAGGCCCTGTTATTAAGTCCATTTTACATATGAGGAAACTGAGGCTCAGGCAGATTGGTTGATTTTTCTGTGGTCACACAGCTCCTGAAGCATCGAGAGGCAAGAATCAAATCCAGTTTTTCATACCAAAGTTTAGAATTCTGTCCTTAGGAAAAGGATGTGTAAAAATCTTCCTTCCTCTTACGTATCTCATTAAACCCATTAGAGGCTTAGCATTCCTAGATGTATCTATGAATAAAACAATTGTCCATTTCAATATGGAACTTTAAATCCAATTGGTTGAATAATTTAATAAGAGGTAAGTTCCAATAACAGGGATACGCCAAGGATGAGGCCCAAATCAAAAAGAGTCAACTAGACCCCTGAAGTATTAAATCACATTTCCAGTATTGGGTTTCCAGGCAGCGTGGCCTGCCTCCTGCCAAGAAAATCACAGGGCAAAGTGGGCTGAGGACACAGCAAACTTATTTTGGTGCCTGTGACTTCACATAAGCCACACAGAAAAATCATAGACCTCCAGGAGTTGTATTTCTTCTCCACCTCTTTTTTTTTTCTTTCTTGTTTCTAATCATGGGGATTTTTATATAAACTGACTCATTTCTCTGCTACATTTGGTGGTTCAAGTTTAAGAAAAACATTTGTGTGTTCATTTGTATACATTGGCTTGATGTAGGCGAAGCCTTGGAGTGTAGTTGTGTTATGAAACTTTACAGAGCATCACTTGACTTTTCAGAAGAATCCAAAGAAATTTAACAAGCCATCGAAGATACTGCCAAATCTCCTTTCACTTTTCTTTTCTTTTTTTTTTCATTTAAAATGTTTTTCCTTCCAGCAAAGATAGGAATCAGCAGCCTGGAAGAGTCTCTTCGCCCCTGCTAGAAAATAAATCATCAATAGCTCCAAAATGATCACTTGCAGCTTTTCTTATTTACTTTCAAATCCACAGCTTATAGCAGGAAGCTACCTAAGAGCCCGTCATTTCCCATAAATTAATTTTTCAGATGAAGAAACAGAGGCCCATAGAAGTCAGAGGACAGATTTAAGATTATCCTGAGGGATGGCAACTAACAAAGATTGGGGGAATCCTGGTCTTAGATCTGGACAGGGTCCTCTAATCCAACCTTTTCATTGTACAGTTGAGGAAACCGAGTGTGAGAAACAAAGTCACTTGTCTTAGTATATAAATATCACTGGCAGGATTCTTTTTTCAGAGTCAGGGGCCTCTGGGAAAAAAAAAAGGTCATCAATGGTTTTTTGGATGTATTTACCGCTGAACAGACTGTTGGATCTAGGGGTTCTTGAGTGTTTCTGTTTTCTTTTTTAGAATTTTCCTCAGCTTCTCTGCAAAGGATGTAAGTAGCTTTCTCAGCAGGTGTGAATTTGTTCCACTTCAGAAAGTCACGAGGTGCCAGTTTTAGTCGGAGTATTTTAACACAAAGCCTATTAGTGGGAGAAAAGAGAAAACTGGTATACCCATGGCCTTTTCATAAGCTAGAGAAGATTCTGTTAAGAGGGGTGGGAGTTGGGCGGCTAGGTGGCACAGTGAATAGAGCACTGGCCCTGGAGTCAGGAATATCTGAGTTCAAATCTGGCCTCAGACACTTAATAATTACCTAGCTGTGTGGCCTTGGGCAAGCCACTTAATCTCATTGCCTTGCAAAAACCTTAAAAAAAAAAAGAGGGGGTGGGAGTGGGCAAGAGGGAGGGCCAAGGTTGTTGTCATTTGTCCTTCCCTCTGGAAGAAGACCATGGCATCAGGGAGGTGATGCTGTGACATGCATGGGAATTGTATTTAAGTGAGGAGGGGATGGACAAAGGCCCCAGCCTCACTTTCTCCTCTGGAGCCATATGGGTTCAGTGATCAGATATGGATCAGAATGAATGAGATGGATTCTTCATGGACCGGGATGGTGCAATGGATTTCTGGGGCAATAAAACTGGTAAATGATGTGAATGTTTCACATCTGCTTGTCAACAGCAGTGGGAGGAAGAGATAAGAGAAAGGGGGGAGAGAGAGAGAGAGAGAGAGACAAGAGAGAAAAGAGAAAGAACAAGAGAAAAAGGAGGGAGAGAGGAGAAAGAGAGACAAGACCAGTTTTGGTGGTGACAATATTTAACCTATGCCCCAGCTTATAATAAATCACAGGTCCTAGTTTGAGGGAGGATAAGTGGTTCTGTGCCCTTGCTGCATATTCTGTTGTATTAGGGCAAAGTCAACCCCTTCCTTTGGGTAATTTATGACTTTCATTCTAGAGGTCTCGGTGTTCTATCCTTTCCAGTTCTGTAAATTGGAATAATCTTGGGTCTTTGTTTCAGGAAGCAGCTTGGAGTCCTTTCTTGGCCAGCTCTCTCCTTGGGTTCAATTCTCTGTGACCACATGGTTCTGAGAAATTTCCTGGTATTTACAAACCTTTGAAAATTCCCTGGAAACTCTCTGTTCAACTGTTAAAAGTCCTCATTATTTAAATAATCAATTCTGGGCTTAAGAATCATTTGAAAAATTTATCACACACTTCAGAATCTGCAAACTGGCATTGGCCTGCCTTCCTTTAGGCTCAAGGAAAGAAAAGACTTTGGCCATTGTAAACAAAGTAAAAGCAGAAAGTAATAATTGTTTTTCTTCTGGGAAGGACCTTGGATTGACTTTTCCCCCAATAAACAACTAAAATCTTCTCCTTTGCATCCTATAAATGAGCAGAAGCCTGAAAATTGCCTGTTTTGTCACCATGCTCAAAAACCCTCCCACTCATCTCAGTTTTAGCCACTGATTCATGAGTACACATGAATTTGAAAAGAGAGGCCAGTTCTCTCCCTTCTGATGCCATACTGTGTCTTCTTTATATCCAAGAGGCATATAATATGGATGATTTCTATGTCCAGTGGTAAGGTGATCAATTGTTTGTATTCAGTATGGATTTTGTGGTAATAGTTTGATGATGTCTTTTGGAAAAGTGGGAAGGGAAAAGAAGGTTCCCACCTATTATTTCCCTGGAGCTCCCACTGAAGAAACTACCTCCATCAAGACAGATCAGCAACTTTTCTGCAATTTATAGACCTGAAACAGGATTTCCTTATTTTTATTTTAAAGATTTTATTTATTTTGTTTTACAATTTTTCCCCCTAATCTTACTTCCCTCCCCCCACCTCCCCACAAAAGGCAATTTGCCAATCTTTACATTGTTTCCATGGTAGACATGGATCCAAACTGAGTGTGATGAGAGAGAAATCATATCCTTAAGGAAGAAAAATAAAGTATAAGAGATAGCAAGATTACATAATAAGATATCAGGTTGTTTTTTTTTTTTCTAAATTAAAGGTAATAGTCTTTGGTCTTTGTTCAAACTCCACAGTTCTTTCTCTGGCTAAAGATGGTATTCTCCATTGCAGACAGTCCAAAATTGTCCCTGATTGTTGCACTGATGGAATGAACAAGTCCATCAAGGTTGATCATCACCCCCATGTTGCCGTTAGGGTGTACAGTGTTCTTCTGGTTCTGCTCATCTCACTCAGCATCAGTTCATGCAAATCCTTCCAGGCTTCCCCAAATTCCCATCCCTCCTGGTTTCCAAGAGAATAATGTTCCATGACATACATATACCACAGTTTGTTAAGCCATTCCCCAATGGAAGGATATTCACTTAATTTCCAATTCATTGCCACCACAAACAGGGCTGCTATGAGTATTTTTGTACATGTGTTTTTACCCTTTTTCATATCTCTTCAGGGAATAGACCCAGTGGTGGTATTGCTGGATCCAAGTTGTATGCACATTTTGTTGCCCTTTGGGCATAATTCCAAACTGCTCTCCAGAAAGGCTGGATGAGTTTACAACTCCACCAACAATGTATTAGTGTCCAAGATTTCCCAGAAACAGGAGGTGGATATTGTCTTAAATTAGCTGTCTGATGTAAATTGTTCAGAGCAATTTAATTAGTGGTCTTGCTGGAGAGCTTTTGAGTCCTCATACATTCTAAGTATGTCTTATCTGGTTGATAAGAGGTCACTGGTTCTGCACCACCCTAAACTTTTAAAGTTTGTTTGCAGGGTCTCCCCAAGTTCTACTTTCTCACAGAGCCCTGCAGGGACTTAACTGCTGCCTGCCTTAGTTTCCCCAAATGAAAAAATGAACATTTATCTCCCAGAGTTATTAGGAGGATGAAAAAAGATAAACTTCTCTGAAATCCACAAAGGTTTACATAAATGCCAGCTATAGTATCTAGATTTAAACTCATATTACCAGACTTCCAAAGAGAGTCTATGTAAGGAATGCCTGCTCCAGGATAATCAGCTGCAAAAGAAGTGTAACCTGATGCTGTACTGGGGCTTAGATGGAGGTTGCAGAGTGGGAACTATGGAACTAACCAGAGTATTTTTATAGATGAGGAAACTATACAGCTAATAAAGTCAGAGACAGAGTTCAAATCTAGACTCTTCTATTCAGTAAGTGTTCACCAGAAGAACCAGGATTTTTAAAAATACTGAAAGGACCAAGCAGAGCCTACTGATGCCATGCATTTGGATGGACTAGACATAGCAGGAAACATTTTTATTTCAAAGTCAAATTATTTTGTCTGCTTGTAATTATTTGAGTTTAAAGTATATTTGCACAGAGAGGAGAAATTTTGGTAAAATAATAAAAAAAAAGGCTTGTTTCAGTTGACACAGTGAATTCACCTGGTCCTGCCATGCCTGTCGGGTGCCAGGGAATGTTTGAGGTGCTAAGAATATAAGGGCAAAACCAAAACAGTCCCAGGGTGTCCATAAAGAGCTTGCATGCCCAAGTAGGACAATGATGTGCACATACACATATATGTACATACAGAGAGAGGAGAGGAAAGGAGAGGAGAGGAGAGAGAGAGACAGAGAGAGAAAGAGAGAGAGAGAGAGAGAAAGAGAGAAAGGAGGGAGGAAGAAAGAGATAAAAGAGGAGAAAGAAAAGAGAGAGACAAGATAAAAAAGATGGAGAGGAGAAAGAGAGAGAGACAACAGAGAATGGAGGGAGAAAAGAGAGATGGGAAAGGAAGGAGGAGAGAGAGAGGAGGGAAAAAGGAGATAGAAGAGAGACAAAGGAGAAAGGAGGAAGAGAGGAGAGAAACAAAGAGAGATAAGAGAGTAAGGAAGGAGAGAGGAGAGATCAAGAGAGACAAGAGAGGGGCGGCTAGGTGGCGTTGTGGATAGAGCACCGGCCCTGGAGTCAGGAGTACCTGGGTTCAAATCTGGTCTCAGACACTTAATAATTACCTAGTGGTGTGGCCTTGGGCAAGCCACTTAAAGCCATTTGCCTTGCAAAAAAAAAAAAACTGTTTGCCTTGAAAAGGCCTAAAAAAAGAGAGAGACAAGAGAGAAAAGGAGAGGGGAAAAGAGAGGGGAGAAAGGAAAGGAGAAAGAGAAGGGAGGAGAGAGAGACAGAGAAAGGAGGAATAGAAAAGAAAGAGGAGAGAGAGAAAAGAGAAAGATAGAGAGGAGAAAGGAAGAAGAAAGAGAGGAAAGGGAAAAATGGCAGAAAGAAACAGGGAGAGAATTGGGGTGGGGGGATCAGGAAAAGAAACATGATCTGAGCCTCAAAAAGCCCCAGGAATTCCAAGAGATTCAGGTGAGAAGCTAGAGCATCTCAGGACCTGATTGTATTTTTTAGCATCACAATGAGCTCTATAAGGAAACAAAGGTTAAGTGGAAAGGTCTCATTTTACAAATGGTGCAGTGGATAAATTGCTAGGCTTGGAGTCAGGAGGACCTCAGTTCCAATCTTCTTTGGGTACTTACTAACTCTGTGATCCTGGGCAAGTTAGACTCAGTTTCCTCGTCTGTAAAATGGTGACCTCTAAGGTCCCTTCTAGCTTGAGGTCCACGATCTTAGAATCCTGTGAATTTAACACGAAGGTGGCATTGTGAACTGATCCAACCATTCTGGAGAACAATTTGGAACTACAGCCAGAGAGCTACAAAACTGTGCCATACCCTTTGATCCGCCACTACCACTATTAGGTCTTTATTCCAAAGAAATCACAAAAAAAAAAAAAAGGAAAAAAGACCCACTTGGACAAGGATATTCATCAGGGGTGGGGCAACTAGGACCTGAATTCAAATGTGACCTCAGACACTTAATATTTACCTATCTTTGTGACCTTGGACAAGTCACTTAACTCCATTGTCTTGCAAAAAACCAAAACAAAACAAAAAAAACCAAGAAGAATATTCATAGCAATTCTTTTTGTAGTTGCAAAGAATTGGAAATTGAGGGGATGCCCATCTTTGGGGAATGGATGAACAAGTTGAGGAATATGAATATGCTGAAATCTTATTGCTCTATAAGAAATGAGGAGCAGGCAGATTTCAGAAAAACCTGGAAAGACCTGAATTGATGCTGAGTGTAGTGAGAAGAACCAGGAGCAACAGCAACGTTGTGTGATGATCAGCTGGAAGAGACTTGGCTCTTCTCAGCAATGCAATGATCCAAGACAAATCTAAAAGGCCTATGATAGAAAATGCCATGCACAGCCAGAGAAAGAATGGCAGAATCTAAAAGCACATCCAAGCATACTATTTCCACCTTTTAAAATTTGACTTTTGCTTTTTTCCCCTTTTTGTTCTGATTCTTCTTTCACAGTGTGATGAATATGGACATATGTAGCATACTTGAGCCTGTATAACCTTTATCAGATTTCTTGCTATCCTGGGGGAAAGGGAAGGAAAAAGTGGAAGGGAGAAAACTTTATAAAAATGAATGTTGAAAATTATCTTTACATATAATTGGGGGGGGTGTAAAAATGAAGCCTCTAAGACTTAAAAAAGAATCCTGTGAGTTTCTCTGTTTTGATTTTTTAGTGCCTTTTTCCAAAAGATTTTTTCCTGTTACTTTATAGAAACTTTGTTGTATTGAACTGGATTGTGTCATGGTCTCCAGCTGTGTCCTTTGGAAGGGGCCTGGGAAGACATTCCCATTTGCATAAGAAATATCTCCTGGGTCATTTTGCAGTGGATCAAGAGCATTTGGATGTAATTAACATTTTTACTAAATATCTGTGTGTCTCGTGAGGATATATATTCATGGTTTCTGAGAAAATTATTCCTCCTCTATTCATTTTCTCAGTCATCAGAGGGATTCACAAGGGGATTCAGAACCATCAGGTCAGCCAAGCTGAGGGAAAAGATTTTGTCATAAATTCACACAAATTAGAAGTGAAAATTTAATAGGCTCCACAGTCATTTACTCAAAGGTTGGCAGAAGACATTTTCTCCACATCAGGTCCAACCTTCCAAATATTTAATTGCTTTCCTAATTTGCATGAGAGGGAAACAGGATGCCATATAGCAAATGGGGGAAGGGAATAAGTATTTATTAAGCCCTCACTGTGTACAAAGAACTTTACCTCTCATTTGATCCTCACAACTCGGGGGAGCATAAGATAATATTATCCTCATTTTACAATTGAAGTTACTGAGGCAGAGAGGTTTAAGTGACTTATCCAGGGTCACACATCAAGAAGGATCTGAAAAGGGTGGCTAGGTGGCATAGTGGATAAAGCACCGGCCTTGGAGTCAGGACTACCTGGGTTCAAATCCAGTCTCAGACACTTAATCATTACCTAGCAGTGTGGCCTTGGGCAAGCCACTTAACCACATTTGCCTTGCAAAAAACTAAAAGAAAAAAAAATCTGAGGCTGGATTTGAACTCAGGTCTTCCTAACTCCAGGCCTAGCACTCCATCCACTGCACCACCTAACTTATGCCAGACTCATTTGGCCTGTAAGATCTTAGGCAAATCATCCATTAGTCTTAATTGGATCCAGGTGATATAGTGGAGAGAGTGCTAGGTCTGAAGTCAGGAAAACTTGAGTTCAAATCCAGCCACAGACCCTTCCTAGCTATGTGACCCTGGGTGAGTCACTTGACTCTGCTTCCTCACCTGAAAAATGAACTGGAGAAGAAAATGGCAAACCTCTTCATTATCCCTGCCAAGAAAACCCCACATTGGGTCACAAAGAGTCAGATGTGACTGAAAAATAACTGAACAGAATAGGGTTGTTGCCAGGATTAAATGAGATATTTGTAAAATGGGGATACAGAGAGTTGGACATGACTGAAGCAACTGAACAACTTTAAGCTTTACAGAAATGTTTAAAAGCTTGGAAAGACTTGCGTGAACTGGGAAAGACTTGCATGAACCTGGTGCTGAGTGAAGTGAGCAGAATCAGGAGAACAGTAACAGCAACATTGGGAGATATTCAATTATGATGGACCTAGCAGTTCAGAGACCAAGGACAATTCTTTTTTTTTTTTTAGGTTTTTGCAAGGCAATGGGGTTAAGTGGCTTGCCCAAGGCCACACGGCTAGGTAAGATCAAGGCCAGTTCTAAAAGACTGGTAATGGAAAATGCCATCCTCAGTCAGAGGAAAAAACTATAGAGTCTGCATGCAGCATACTATTTTTGCTTTTGAAAACTTGTTTTATTTTTTTTCTTTCTCATAGTTTTTCCCCCTTTTGTTCTGATTATTCTTTGAATAATGAGATAAAAGGGGAAAACCATGTGGACAAAATGTCAAGAATTTAAGGGAAAAAACATATGGACAATATATGCAGAATTAACAGGAAAAATCATATAGACAACAAAAACATATGAAAATACATTAAGCATAATTGTACATCTATAACCTGTATCAGATTATTCACTGTTATGGGGAGAAGAGATGGAAGGGAGGGAGGTAAAAAATGTGGAACTCAAAAGCTTTCAAAAAGATGAATATTGAAAACTATCTTTGAATGTCATTGAAAAAATAAAATAAAATTACCTTCCAAAAAAAGTGTTTTACATAGCTTATCTCATTTAAGACATATCAGTTCTATGAAGTAGATATCATTATTATCTCATGTTACAAATGAAGAAAACTGGGACAGAGATTAAGTGACTTGCCCATGGTCATACTGCTAGTAAGAATCCGAAGCATGATTCAAACTCAAGTCTTCTCAACTTTTAAGTCCACTGCTTTATCTCCTATAGTTAGATTTCTTTTCATAGATCTACAGAGATGGTAATTGAATCCATGAAGGCTGATGAAAAGAAAGGAGGATGAGGAGAGAATCCTGGGGACACACATTGTTAAAAGGATATATACATGGATGATGAAACAATAAGAGAGACCAACAAGTATCCATGAGACCTTGGAGAAGAGATCCCAGTTGAGAACTATGTCCCAAGAGCCAAGGAAAGAGAGAATTAAGGAAAGGGGAATGGTTCACAATGTCAAAAGTTGCAGAAAACTCTTAGGATGAGCCCTAAGAATAGATGGTTGAATTTGCCAATTGAGAGAGTATTTTATTTTTCTTTTTTAGATTTTTGCAAGGCAAATGGGGTTAGGTGGCTTGCCCAAGGCCACACAGCTAGGTAACGATTAAGTGTCTGAGACCGGATTTGAACCCAGATACTCCTGACTCCAGGGCCAGTGCTTTATCCACTGTGCCACCTAGGCCCCCCGAGAGAGTATTTTAGAACCATGATTGATAGGGAACAGGAAGTAAGTGTATAGGGAAGAAGTAGAAGCAGCAAGAATAAATAACTTATCCAGTATTTGGTGGTGATGATGATGATGATGATGATGGTGGTGGTGATGATGGTGATGGTGAAGATGGTAGTGGTGGGGATGATGGTGGTGGTGGTGAAGATGGTGGTGAAAGTGGGCAGTGAATTGAGTAGCTACTATGTGCCATTTCACTGAGCATTATGAATTCAGAAGAGGCTCAAATAGGAATACTGTCATCCTGGTATTCAGCTTCTTGAGAAAGAAGGTAACAAGGATCCAGCTTCAATGACCTCCTCCTGCCCCAAACTTGCTCTTTGCTATGCTTGTGATGGTCACATGTCTTGAATTTTCCAGTGTAGTCCTGATTTCCTCTTCTTTTATTTGTTTTTACAAGGCAATGGGGTTAAGTGGCTTGCCCAAGGCCACACAGCTAGGTAATTATTAAGTGTCTGAGGCTGGATTTGAACTCAGATCCTCCTGACTCCAGGGCTGGTGCTCTATACACTGCACCACACAGGTGCCCCTAGTCCTGATTTCAAGAAAAGAAATTTGGTGGGCTTATTTTTAGTAGTTATTTATTTGGGGGTATTTGCATTTTTTAAACAATTTTTTTTATCTTTCATTTTTACATTCCCTACTTTCCCCAATGCATCCCTTTTCCATTATATCAAAGAATAAAAAAAGGAAGGAAAATCATTTCAAAAAAACTAGTCAAGATATCAAAGAAAAAAGTCTAACATTATATGCAATGTTTCCTATTCACTCCCCACCTCTGGAGGGAAAAAAAAGGTAAAAGATTTATTTTTAAGGATAGCTTACTGGACTGCTTTCTTCTTGGGTTATGTCCTTTCTTAAAAATTATAAATTTAATAACTATCAATGAAACAAAAAAAACTCAAAACAAGAGGCCAAAAACTCACCTGAAGCTCCCCTCCCCCTACGCATATTCTTTTTTTTTAGCTTTCCACACTCTAGTCCTCATCTTTCAATGGCTTGATTTCCTTTGGGATGATTCATATATAAAACCCTCTGGGCAGAGGCTTTAGCTTCAGAGAAATGTGTCACAGGGATATGAATCCAACACATTAAAAAAAAAAGATGTGTGGGAAAATCTGGTAAAAAAGCTATGAGCTTGTTTGAGAAAAAACCAACCAAACAATAAAAGCTTTTAGGGGGATGGAGGTAGGGAAAACTATTGGCAGAGCTGTTTTAGTGTTTGGAATTTTTGGCAAGTCCTTTTGGAGGGGCATTGTGCTCATTGGTTAGATTGCAGGAGATGACTATCTGTAGAAGACATGGATACATCTGGTCTTCTCTCCTCCATGAATCTCTTAACTTTAGAAGTAACACCATGAAGAATCCCAGGGCCCTGGTATTGGAGAACCATCCATCCAGAAAGAGTCTGGGTGCAGGAGAACCAGCCATCTAGAAAGGGTCATCTGGTCTAAGTCCTTCATTTTAAAAATGAGACATTTTAGGCTCAACAAAGTCACACAATCAGTATCTACACTAAGACAGATGTAGACTCAGAATGGTCACTAGGAATTGGTCATCTAGTCCCAGCCCTACAGATAAGGAAACTGAGGCAAGAAGGTATTAAAAGATTTACTGAAGATCATACTGGCAGATTTGGAAACTAGGTCTTCTGACTTCAGAATGAGTTTATCTTCCCCTGAACGAGGATGCCTCAAGAATCAGGACATCCTAAGTGCAAGAGGTTTTGTTGCTGTTGTTGTTTTAAACTAATCTTTTTTTTTTTTTAGGTTTTTGCAAGGCAAATGAGGTTAAGTGGCTTGTGCAAGGCCACACAGCTAGGTCATTATTAAGTGTCTGAGACCGGATTTGAACCCAGGTACTCCTGACTCCAAGGCCGGTGCTCTATCCACTGTGACACCTAGCCACCCTAAACTAGTCTTATTAATGAGCTTTGTTATAATTTTGATGTGCAAAGCAATCTGGATGGACCCATCAAAGCAAGCTTATTACACAGCTTCTCCTCCTCCTTTACCTGCTTTGGTTTATACAGATGGAAGATCATTTGCTTACTTAGGCAGCATTCCTGTAGCATGCCAGCTAAGGGAGTACAAGTCAGCAAAATTCCACAAGAAATAAGAAACTAGAGTTTGCTTCTTTGCAGAGGCTTAACACAGATGAGCAATCCGAGCCACCTGGGGAAGATGAGGGAGTTCCTGTCAGACTGGAACAGCACTCAAAGCCTGGTCCCAGTTTTGATGTTCAGTGATGAAATGATTGAAGCTCGTATTTAAGAAGCTACTAGTCTTTGACATTTTAGAAACCATCTATTTGTTAAAATAGTTTTTGTTACTCTTTCTCTCTCTCTCCTCTCCTTCCTATCTCTCTCTCTCTCTGTGTGTGTATATATATATATATATATATATATATATATATCTGTTTCTTACTCTCCATCTGTCTTTCTCTCTATATCTCTGTCTCTCTTTCCTGTCTGTCTCTCTCTGTCTCTGTCTCTGTGTGTATCTCTCTGTCTCTGTCTCTGACTCTGTCTCTTTCTTTTCTGTCTGTCTCTGTCTCTCTCTTTCCTGTCTCTGTCTCTCTGTCTGGCTGTCTCTCATCATCATCATTATCTTCATTTCCAAAGCAATCCCTTTCCTATCCAGTGGGGAGTTGGTCTTACAAAAACAAAGATTAAAAAAGGAAGAAGGGACAAAGTTCAGCAAAGCTGAGTGACCCATCACCGTCAGAGGATACCTGCACATGCAATGTCTAACAAGCACATTTCCTCACCTCTGCAAAAAAAGGGAGTGAGAGACATTTTCTCTTCTTCAAGCTTGGTCATTATAATTATACAGCATTCCATTTTTTTCTTTTTTTTCCAAAATATATTTATTTTTATTCTGAATTTAGCAAACATCAAATAAAGTGGATATTGCCATATAACAACATCTGGCATTAAGCTGTACTTTAAATTTGTAAAATGTTTTCCATGTTGTCTCATTCGAGTCTTACAGCAACCCTGGGAAGGAGGTGCTAATATTATCCTGATTTTACGGATAAGAAAACTAAGGTTGGGTAAGGTTGAATGACTTTCCCAGGGTCACACAGTCAGCATCTGAGACAGTACTCAAACACAGGTATTCCTGAATCTAAGACAAATGCTTTTTCAACTGCATCATTCAGATTTGCAGGGGAAAAGGGGGTGGGGGAGAGGGATTATATAAAGAATGATAAAGTACAGCTCTATCCTCTATGCTTGCTTTTTAAAAAAATAAATAACATGTAATTTTCAAAGCTTTACTGTTGGTGATTCTTCCTTCCCTTACTTCTGGGCATTTTTTAGAATAAAAGTTTTCTGAGATATCTTTTATTTTTTATATTACCAGAATTTGCTCTAGGATCTCCCCACCACCACCACCAAGAGCCATTCAGATAACAAATAACATTTTTACAGAAAAAATGAAGAAGAGGGGGCAACATCAGCAAAAATTGGTCATTACCTCAAAAAAGTTCAAAATTGAATGTACCACATTGTACCACATCTGTGGACCTGCTACCTATGCAAAGGTCCTGGAGTAGTCTATTCCTATTAGAATATAAGCCCCTTGAGGAAAGGGACTATCTTTCTTTTGAGGAAAATATTTGAAAATAGGAGGCATCTAGTAGACTAAAAAAATAAAGAAAGAAAATGTTTGTCTCCCTTGAGTTAACACAATTCTTGGAAATAGCAAGAACTCAATATATTTTAAAAATACTTAATGTTGCTTATTTATTAATTCATGACCATATATATTGGCAGATGCAAAACATATAAAGGTGATCACTCTTGGGGGAGATGGTGGATAGGAGGAATAGCTCCTTGAGGGACCAGGAAAGTCTTTATGCCAAAAGCACCATCTTGAAGGAAATTAGGAAATTTTATTACAAGAATCATAGCAGGGAAGGGAGGAGGGAGCGCATTCTTGGTGTAGAGACCAGTCTTTTCAAATGGGAGATGGAATTGCAAGGTCATTTTGGTTAAACTGTAGAAGACAAGGAGGAAATGATTTGTAACAAGGCCAGAAAGGTCTTTTTTTTTATCATCAGAATTTGTTCCAGGATCCCCCATCCCAGAGAGAGACACTTCATATAACAAATAATATTTTTACAGAAAAAATGAAAAAGGAGGGAAGGGGAATCAGCAAAACTGATCAATACATCATAAATATCCAAAAATATATTTAATGAACCACATCTATGAACCGGTACTTCTGCAAAGGAGGGCTGTGAAGCCAAATAAGAATTATTTGATTCTAGATGCTACTAGAGTTTATTGAGTGAGCTGAGAGTTAGATCTGTGCTTTAGAAAAATCACCGTGACTGGTGAGTCTTGAGACTTGGGGAAGAATTATTAATCGTCCACATCCAGATAGTCAAGAAAATAGTGTCACTAAAAAGAAGGAATGAGTCTCAGAGCCCAACACTTTTTAAAAAAACTTTATTTCTTTATTTTGAGTTTTACAATTGTCCCCCCAATCGTGCTTCCCTCCCCTCCCAGAAGGCAGTCTGTTAGTCTTTACATTGTTTCATGGTATACATTGATCTAAAGTTGAGAGAAATCATATCCTTAAGGAAAAGAAATGTATAAGAAATAGCAAAATTACATAATAAGATAACTTTTTTAAAAATTAAAGATAATAGTCTTTGGTCTTTATTCAAACTCCACAATTCTGTCTCTGGATACAGATGGTATTCTCCATCGCAGATACCCCAGAATTGTCCCTGATTGTTGTATTGGTGGAATGAGCAAGTCCATCAAGGATGATGATCACTCCTCTGTTGCTGTTAGGGTGGACAATGTTCTTCTGAGAACCCAATGCTCTTCAAACAATTGAAAATGGATATCACAAAGAGAACAATGGTAAATGGGAACAAATGGAAACATATAACCACTGAGGATGTTTGAAGAACAGGAGCAAATGATATCATTAAGGACTTGTTTGAGAAGAAAAGAGGATGGACTGGCAATGTACTGAGGTGGAGGGATGACAGGCAGATAGCCAGAGGATGACATCCAGCTTGTTAGGTGGATGGGGGAGAGGAGGTATGTGAACTCATGGGATGCTTTGAACAAGAGATTCAAAATGGGAATGGATGGGTTGTAACCTGAACTGAAATCAATGGGATTGCAGATGATTTGAGCTTTGTAAATTAAGATGATCCCAGGTGGACATGTCTTATTTTTCTCAAGTCATATAACAGCAGCATTGTTTTAGTAGGATATGTAAAGGAAAGAGTAGAGATTTGAATGAGAGAATTTGATGGTCCTATTAGAAACCAAGTAATATTTCATGGTTTCATTCTATTTGCTCTGCTATGGTCAATTATGAGTTCAACTGAGATAATATTTGTAATAGTAATATTAATACAGTGCCGGTAATAAATGTTTAGTCTCTTATTATTTGTTTTCCTTAAGGTTAATTGTTTCTGTTTTTGTTTTTCCTTCTCAGAAGGGAAAAGGAAATTGAAGGTCTGAGCTAAACACTATCTCCATTGATTCAGTTCCCTGGATCATATTTCAAGACCTTCACCTCCATGGCTTGACTCTGAGTTGGCTTGAGGGAGTTTACTTTTTCCATCTAGTAGTTACCTTAAGCAGCCACTTCAAACGCCACCACTGGCGTGAGTCGGGCAAGTAAAGAGATGACAAAGAAACCAAGTACTTTCATGTCATCGACCTGATTAGCTTTTGTGTTATTTCCCCCACACCCTGAAGCCAAGTATTACTCAACAGTTAATAGGACCAATACTTGTCGGAAGCATCGGCAGAGATGAAGAGAAGTGGCTGCCCTTAGTACATTATTGTAAGGTCCACATTATGTAAGTTGGCAACCACCAAGAAGAGTAAGGGTGTAATAGAGCACTGATTGGCTTCAGTAATTATTTTAATTAATGTTTCTTCTATGCAGAGTTTAATTATCTAGCTCAGAATTTTACAAAAGTCTGGAGAGAATCTCTCAAGTTTTCTTATTGTTTATACTGTCATTCGTTCTTGCAAAATCCCTGGAACTTTCATTAATTCTAGAGTCATCATTAGATAGCTTCTAAATATCAATGGATTTGAGAGCTCGACATTAATATTCCCAAAACCCTCATGAAGAATGAACCACCACATAGGAAGGATGCTAAAAGTAAGAGTTTCAGATCAGTTTTCCGGGTCATTGAGAAAGATTATATGGTAAATTTGGGTCTTGATTTCAGGAACACATCTTTTTGTCCAACTGTTTTCTCAACCTAAATCACATTTGACTGATGACCATATCTCTCATTTGGATCATCTGGTTCAATCTCCCTCATTTTCCAGATGAAGAAACTGAGGCTTAGAGAGGTGAAATGATTTGTTCAAGATCATAGAGATGAAGTGGTAGCATCTGGATTCAAATCCAGATCACAGATTTAGAGCTACAAGGCTCATGTAACTCCTCTCATCTTACAGTTAAGCTAACTAAGGATCAGAGAATCCAACATGGCCAGGTAGATCATGGGATTGTATGGTGACAGTAGATTTACCATAATTTACTTTTGATTGCTGTCCATCTCTGATTTCTAAATTGAACTAAGAGAACGTAGAATCTTAGATTTAGAGTTGGAAGGGACTTGCAAGGCTGTCATTTAGTCCAATCCCCCCATTTTACAATCGAGGAGGCTGACACCTAAGGAAGTTCTTCAGGTAATTCCCTTCCCTTCCCTTCTTTCCCTTCCCTCCCCTCCCCTTCTCTTCTCCTCCCCTCCCCTCTTCTCTTCTCCCCTTCTCTTCTCTTCTCTTCTCTTCTCTTCTCTTCTCTTCTCTTCTCTTCTCCTCTCCTCTCTTCTCTTCTCTTCTCTTCTCTTCTCCTCTCCTCTCCTCTCCTCTTGTTTCTCTTTCTGTCTCTCCATCTCTCTTCCTCCTTCCCTTACTCACTTCAACCCAATTTGTTTCATGTGCTTCAGTCTTCATGGCAATACTTGCCAATCTACTGGCCCCAAACTCTAACACTTTCCTGATTTCCCTGGAGCTTTCTGGGGATGTCAGTGCCAAATTTCCTACTTTGGCCTTCCAGATCCCCAGAGACAGGCAGGAAAGAAGGACAAGAAGACTGTGCAGAATAGGGCTGTCTGCTTCTCTTGCCCCGGGTTAATTAATGTGTCATCAGGAGGATGTGTGGACGCTATTTGATCTACAAGCACCAACTTGAAAAGTGAGAGGTTGTGTCTGACACTAATAAAAGACTGGGGAGGGGGCCCCCCAACACAAAAAGTGTCTAATTTTCAGAAGTTCCTTTGCAGGGCTTTAAACCATATTTTAATACCCCAGAGATGGAGAATAAATATACACTTTGACCAATGAATGCTTACTCAGCTGTGGCCTCAACCAGGTGGCACAACAAACAGATGAGAAACTTGATTAAGAATAATCCCACTGTGGGTGGCTTTCAAGTGAATATAATTGGGAAATGTATCTCTATATTCTTTTTGGGGAACTGTATCCTTCAGGAGTCTGTGTGAAGATCTGAAGCTTTCAGCACATCTGATTTGTTTATTATTGGTGATTTTTGTAATTGGTTTTTTGCTTGGTTGGTTGTTTTTAATTAAAAAAAACTGACATCAAATTTAAAAATTAAACACCAAATAAACATTAAACAAAACACCCAATAAAACATACATAAAACCAGCACTTCCAAATACAGAGTAGAACATACAAAAAAGATTGCACATGATACTGAGAACTATTATTATGTACAGTTTGCTTTCCTTTTAAGTGTTTAATAAATTCAGCATACAATTTCCAAAGCTCTCCTGCCTGTCTGCATTTCCTTTGGGCTTTCCTTTCAATTAGTACAACTAGTTTGAGAGGAGGATAGGAAGATCATGGCGGGAGAAACATGAGAAAGTCAAGATGATGGGAAGAAGGCCACCTAAGACCAGGCCCTACACCCAGAAGACTCTTAGAACTGAAGTATTTTGAAGTGGTTGGAAAGGCATTAACAAAGGAAGGGGTTAAGGAGAATCTGAAAAATGAACAGGTCTTTCTACTTTTTTCTACTTTGATTTTTTAAAAATTAATGAGCATTTAGTTTCTTTCTCTCCCATCTCCTGCTCATTAAAAAAGAAAGAAAGAGAGAAAGGAAAGAAGGTAGGAGGGAAGGAAAGAAGGTAGGAGGGAAGGAAAGAAGGAAGGAAGGAAGGGAAGGAGGAAAGAAGGAAGGAAGGAAGGGAGAGAAAAAAGGAAGGAAGGGAGAAAAGTAGCAAGGAAGGAAGGAAGGAAAGAAGAAAGATACCCTTTTAATAAATAAGCATAGTCAAGCAAAATAATTTCCCACATTGGTCTTGTCCAAAATCTGTAAGTCTCAATCTGCATATCGGTCTATCACATTTCGGCCTAGAGATGGGTAGCAGGCTTTATCATCAGTTTTCTGAAATCCCAGATGGTCCTTTGCATTGATCAGAATATTCAAATGTGTTTTCAAAGGTGTTTGACTTTTCCATGTTGCTTTTATTAAGTTTTCCTGGTCCATACTTGTATCCCATCATTTCTTACAGTTCAACAGTATTCCATTATATTTATATACTGTAATTTGTTCAGTCATTTTCTACTTGATGGGCACACTTCCTCCTCCCTCCCTTTCTGACTATGAAAAATATTTCTATAGATAGCTTTTGCCACATGTGAGTTTTTTCTTCTTTCATTGGCCTCTTTCAGGTCTCGGCTTAGTAGTGGTTTAGCTGGGTCAAAGGGGGATGCAAGGTTGAATAATGTTTTGGGCATTTTTCCAAACTACTTTCCAGAATGGCTGGGCCAATTCACAACTCCAACAACAATGCATTAAATTGCCTAGACAGGCCTTTCTAATCCAGAGCTTCCTAGCCTCAGGGAAGTTGCAAAATAATTATTATCTGCATTTATATTAAATCATCTCCTAGCTCTTACACACACAGAATTGATTTTTCTTTCTTTCTGGCATCATAAGATTCAGATTTCTTTTTCAAAGAGAGGAAGTAACTTTCATAAGGTCACACAGGTAGTAAATAGCAGAACCCTTCATAACCTGGCCCTTCCCACCTTTCCATCTTCTTACTTACCTCCATAAACCCTATAGGGGATGATGCTCCCTGCTGTTTCTCAAATACAACATTCCATTTTCCCACTCTTAAGTATTTTCATTGACTTCCTCCAAGCCTAGAAATCTCTCCTTCCTCTTCTTGGCCTCCTGACTTCCCTGGCTTCCTTCATGGCTCAGCTAATGTCTCATTTCCTACAAGAAGTCTATTCCAGGGCGGCTAGGTGGAGTAGTGATAAAGCACGGGCCCTGGAGTCAGGAGTACCTGGGTTCAAATCCAGTCTCAGACACTTAATAATTACCTAGCTGTGTGGCCTTGGGCATGCCACTTAACCCCACTGCCTAGCAAAAACCTAAAAAAAAAAGGAAAAAAAAGTCTATTCCAATTCTCTTTAATGTTAGTGCCTCCCCAGGGGGTGTGTAAGATGGTGCCACAGAGTACAAGCCCTGGAGTCAAGACATTTTCCAAAGTTCAAATCCAGCCTCAAACACTTACTAGCTGTGTGACCCTGGGCAAGTCACTTCAGCCAGAAATGGCAAACCACTCCAGTGTTTGCCAAGACAACCCCACATGGGGTCACAAAGAGACAAAACTGAACAACGAATCTGAGATTATGCATCCTCTATATGTTATTTGGAAGTGGTTGTTTGCATGTTGTCTCTCCCATCAGACTGTGAGCTCCTCGAGGCTCAGGGATTATTTTTTTTTGTCATTTTTTCCCATCTTTGTATCTGAAGTATGGTTTTTTGCTCATAGAAAGACTTCCATAGATGCTAGTTGATTGACTCAGTCATACAATTTGAAAACTCTTTTCTCTACACCATGCCAAGTAACTCCAAATATATATGTGTATGTATGTTATCTATTTTTAGGACTATATAATAGTGTAGACCCTCTTTTTAACTTTTCTTTCTTTTCCCTTAAACTCACAGGCCAGTAAAATATGAAATCCTTTTGTTGTTTTCTGTCTCCAATGAGAAGAACAAATTTCTACTACCTAGAATACATTGGACCTTCAGTCAGTTGTAGTCCCTTCATGAGCTTCCAGAAAGCTGATACAGCTTCTCACCAGGGAGGAATGCCAGGACTACATGTTACCTTGATTAAAAAAAAAAATCTTTTCATAGACTTTTACTTAAAGAGTAAGACCATTTAAAATTTAGTTAAGATTTAACTGATCTTTTAGGAACTAGAGAGAAAAGAAAAATGCAGGACCATGATTTCCCCCAAGAATTTGATCAAAAAAGAGTTGCTTAATGTCATTCTCTAGAAATGTCATGAGAAGAGTCAGATTTAAAAAAAAAAGAAGGAAGGAAAGACAGACACTTAAGAATTACCTAGCTGTGTGGCCTTGGGCAAGCCACCTAACCCCATTGCCATTGCCTTTCACAGAAAAAAAAACACACAAAAGAAGGAAGGAAAGAAAAAAGAAAGAGGGGTAAAAAAAGAAGGAAAAGATAGAAAGAAAGAAGAAAGGAAGGAAAGAAGGAAGGAAGGAAAAGACAGAAAGAATTGAAAGGAATGAAAAAATAATGATAAAAGGAAGGAAAACAGGAAAGAAAGAAAAAAGAAAAGAAGGAAACTAAAGAGTAGGAGCATCAGACATCTCACAAGCCAATGTAGTTTGTGATTGTGCACAGACCTGGAGAAGCAACTATTTGGTGACCCTAGGGGAAAAACACTTAGCTGAAGGCCTAAGAGTAGCAATCCAAGAAAGTTCTGAATAATGGATTTCCTTGAGGACAACAGAGAGAGAGAGAGAGAGCTCAAGAAAGAGGAACAATTGGTCCTAAACTGAGAGAGTCCTTTATTTTGAAAGCCAAAATAGCTTGGGGAATGGGGTGAAATTATCATCATCATCATCAACAACCAGCATTTACTAATTGCCTATTGTATACCAGGTATTGTGCTAATTGTTGGAGATATAAAGAAAGGCAAAAAATCTATTCTGGGGAGGCAAATAATTATGTACAGACAAAGCATATGCAAGTGTAAATTGGAGATAATCTTAGAGGGAAGCAGCACGGCAATATGACCTTTTCTGTTCAGTCATGTCTGATTCTTCATGTGGGATTTTCTTGGCAGAGATACTAGGGTGGTTTGCCATTTCCTTTTGTAGCTCATTTGATCATGAGAAAGTGAGACAAACGGTAAAATGACTTGTCCAGGGTCACACAGCCTGTAAGTGTCTGAGGTCCGATTTGAACTCAGATAGATGAGTCTTTCTGACTCCAGGTCATTGAAAGCCCTTATATCAGGGCAGAAAGTGACAGTTCAGAAGGGGATGGGAAAAGTCCCAGTGTTCAGATCCTAGTAAGGCTATTCTTTCTAACAAGAGCAGATTTCCTCTATTATGCCTTTTACTTTTGAATCTATATTTTGAGTAAGTAATCTTTTAGGAGCAATGATGCAACAGGAAAGAGATTATGGGAATTAGAACTAGAGTCTTTTGCTATGATTTTGAGAGAATTAATCCATATGCCTCAATTAGATGAGAGTCAAAAAAGGACTGAGACCAGAGCATTTTTTTAAATAAAAGAAAGATTTTATTTATTTTGAATTTTACAATTTTCCCCCTAATCTTGCTTCCCCCCCCCCAGAAGGCATTCTGTTAGTCTTTACATTGTTTCCATGGTATACATTGATCTCAGTTGAATGTGATGAGAGAGAAGTCATATCCTTAAGGAAGAAAAATAAAGTATAAGAGATAGCAAAATTACATAATAAGATAACGGTGGGCTTTTTCCCCTAAATTGAAGGTAATAGTCTTTGGTCTTTGTTCAAACTCCACAATTCTTTCTCTGGACACAGATGGTATTCTTTATTGAAGATACCCCCAAATTGTCCCTGATTATTGCACTGATGGAATGAGTGAGTCCATCAAGTTTGATCACCACCCCCCATGTTGCTGTTAGGGTGGACAATGTTCTTCTGGTTCTGTTCATCTCGTGACCAGAGCATGTTCAATAGGTAGAAGGCATGTTCCTCAAGGCTGGAACCTAGAAACTATTCTCCTATGAATGGGGAGGTCCTCAAACACAGAATACCACCCATTTCCACAATAGAAACCACCCTATTTAATGTCATCAATGAGTATCTGGTCCACTCTGTGCAGACAGGTGCTCATAAAGACTTTTGGCATTTTGCAAGAGGCAGCAATCAATCTTCAAAATGTCAACAAACCCTCTTGCCAAATCACTAGAGCCTAGTGTTCTCATCAATAAAATGAGGTCATCGGGCTTGGTTATCTCCAATGTCTATGAACTTTATAAACAAGTATGAGTAAGTCCTTGAAGAGACATTTAATGAGTTCCAACTTGGAAAAAATATTTTTTAATTAATACAAAATTTAAAGATGCTTGAGGCTGAAACTACAAGTATGTTATTAAAACCTTTATAACCAGCAACCTATTATTTATGAACTTATATGAATAAGGGAAATGTATGATAAGGAAAACAGTGTGAATAGAATGGTAAGGAAAATTATATGAATGACAGAAATGTTTTAAAATTAGCTTCATTCTGGCAACAAAAATTCATACATATTCATTATTCTTTTATAGTGTTTCTGACCTTTTTTGGTTCCCTCTGAATTAATTCTTTCAGAGGCTGCTTTATAACTATATGAAGATTTCTACATTTGACTTGAAAATTTCACCTATTCATATTCCTATTTCATATGTATCAATGTGAAAGGATGGAACCCCTCTTTGGCCCTTCTGTTTTACTATGATAATGATAATTTAATTAAAGTTCTAGCCCATTTATTCATGATCTCAATAAGATAGTTGGAATAAGTTTATCAATTTAATATAACTCATAATATAGTAAGAATAACCTCTATTATCTTAATAAAGGTTTGTCAACTTAGCACAATGGATTCCATTTTGTTTTAAGCCTCCATTTTGTGAGTAACCTGTTTTTGAATAATAAAATAGGCACCTGTTTGGTAGGACGTAGGGAATAACGTGATTTTCCTTAAAAAGAACTGATAAAAAATACGTAGACCCTCTGATAAGACAGACCATTAAATAGAAAATAGTTTCAAAGACTTAATCAGTAATTTTGAAGTAAGCTATCAATCAAATGATGTGGTAAACAACTTTAGCTAAAAATATAAAAAACACACCTGAGATTCCAGTCGTCGGCACATCACCAAGCAGTGTTTTCACCTACATTTCTCCAAGCTTGAGACTCAGCATTTTCTCTGGGGTTCATGGATGATGCTGATTGATTGATGGAGAGTTGGAGATTTGCCAAAGGACCGCTCTGGGTGAGACTCCTCCTTAGCCTTCTCAAGGACAGAGACAGCATATTGTAAAAGAAGACAATTGGAACCTCTAAACAAAAGGTTGAGGGGTTGTGATCTGTTGTAGAAGATATTGTGAGCTCACACTTTGATTAAAACGTTTGATGGCATACACTGGGAATATAATTAGAGATCCCTGCCCCCAGTTAGGATAAGTGGTTAACTCAGAGACATGTGCTCAATAGTTTACAGACAGGGATTTTCCTAGAGTAGGAGATGGGAAAAAACAAGTTATGGTCTGATTGGATGAGCCACCCCAAGTCCCACTTTGACTTCACACACATAGGGGTAGACTCAAAGGCAAAGTGTGAGCCAATTCTCTAAGAGTCTGAGAGTTTAGGGTTTACCCCAGAGCACCCTCTGGTGTCTGATGTTACACATTAAGATGGTAAATTGTCCCTCAACCATTTGGCTCCAAACCCCACTCACTTGGATCCTATTAGGTTCTTCTCTTCCCAAAATGCACCTTAAGAATCCTATGTATGATGTCTCCTCCAGTTCAAATCTGAGTTTCTCAAGGGCAAGATCTGGCTTGCCAATCTGTTTGTATTTCCAGTTTTTAACATTTGGTGAATCATAAGTGATTAATAAATTCTTAATACCTGCTTTTTTTTTCAGCCATTAATTAACAGTGCCTCTGGTTTCAGAATCAAAGAATCTCAGAATTTGAGTCTTAAAAGGGATCTCAATAGCCATTTAATTCAATTCTTTAAAAAAAATAAGTGTATTTAAAAAAAATTGTCCTCTCTTTGAAAAGAATACCTACTATATTTGTTCTAGTGGTCAAATAGTTTCTGCTTGGACACTTCGGAAGTGGGGAAGCCAGCAGCTCTCCAGGGAATCTGATCCACTGCCAAGAAGACTGAAGGAAGCTTCCCGCCATCAGTGCACCCCAATTACAACGTATTACCTGGGACTCTAGGACACCCACGAAATGGAGCCAAACCAACCAACTCTCTGTCTCAGCCCTTCATATTCAGTTTTCTCTAATACCAGTTGGAACATCCAGTGCCCAGGGGGCAGTTAGGGTGGAATGAATGCCAATCACACAGTCAGAAGAATTGGTTCCCAGCCCTAATGTTTTTTATTAACTGAGCGAACCTGAACATTTCATGTAACTTTTCTCTACCTTGTTTCTCTTTTCCTTTTTTTTTTAGATTTTTCAAGGCAATAGGGTTAAGTGGCTTGCCCAAGGCCGCACGGCTAGGTCATTATTAAGTGTCTGAGACCGGATTTGAACCCAGGTACTCCTGACTCCAGAGCTGGTGCTCTATTCACTGCGCCACCTAGCTGCCCCCACCTTGTTTCTCATCCATAAAACTGAGATAATACTTCCCTGCCAACCTTACAGGTTTATTGTAAGAAAATCACTTTGAAAGTCCTAGAAGATCTGGGCAGATACAGCATGAGCTGGGTATGCTTTGCTGTGCCAGCACATCCTGGGGCAAGTGTTGCCACTAGGCAGCTAGGTGGTGCCACAGTGTATATAGCGGAGGGAGGAAGACTCGAGTTCAAATTCAGCCTAGTTGTGTTCCTGGGCAAGTCACTTACCCACTATTTGCCTTACTTTCTCCAAATGTAAAATGGGGATAAGAAAAATGATAATATTAATAAAATAATAATAACAATAATGCCTAAGGTTGTTATGAGGATCAAATGTGTTAAGCTCTGTAAAACACCTTCAAATTCACTGGTTATTATTATGTGAGGCAGCTTAGGGCGCTGCCTAGATCACCTCCTAGCTAAGTGGCCCTAAGCAAGTCACTTAACCTCTCTGGACCTTAGTCTCTTCATCATTAATGTGAGGATGATAACAGCCCTTCTCTCCTGGGTTATGGTGAGGGTAAAATGAGAGCATCCTTGTAATGTGCTTTGCTCTCTCTCCTTCCATATTCCCTTTCTTGGGGCAGCAAGTGCAAAGCTCCCAGGTGCTAATTTCTTCTGACCATCCCTCTTAAACATGGGGCACTTCTTGAAGTGACTCACCTGTCTCAGAAGATAAAGCCTAGGTGGGGGGAACTCTGTCTCTCCTCTCCCTCCCCCATAACCTTGTGGATAAAGCTGAATTCCCTTTGTCCTAATCCTCAAAAATAATTGTGTTGCTATTCTGCCTACATTTCTTTCTATGTTTTCCTCCTCCTTCCAGTCAGCCATCCCTTCTAATGAATAGCAAATGAGGAAAAAATACAGCGAAACTAATCAGAATAAGCCCCCCAGAAGTCTGATATTATTTCCGACATTCCACACCCATAGAACCCCCACCCCCATATCTGCAAAGATGCAAGGTGACCCAGCTTCTCATTATCTAATTTAATCGTCAAATACTGGTAGGGTGATTTTTGCAGAGGGTACCACCATGCCAGTGGTGGCTTCATAACCTCAATTCATCAATCAACAAGAAATAGTAGGCATCTCCAATGGGTTGGATACTGGAGAGACAAGTAAAATGAATAAAATAATTTCAGTTCAACAAGGCGCTTATATTCTAATGGAAGCGGCAATCATGCACACAATTATACATACATATCTACATACATATGAGAGAAGACATGGACTTTTATGCTAGAGGCAAAAGGAACAGCTGAAGGTTCTTGGGCAATAGAGTGACATATCCAGATCTTTGCTTGGGGAACATCAGTTTGGCGGCTGTGTAGGATTTCCTGGAGAGAGAGAGAGTGGCTGGAGCCAGGGAGCTTCATGAAGAGCTTATTGCAATTATCCTGGCAAGCAGAGATAAGGGACTGGACTAAGGTGATGCCTGTGTGAAAAGAGAGGAGAGCAAAGATGCCAGAGAACTATTATGCACACCCATGTGCTATGGCCAAAAAAAGGTAATTTAGGTGCATATAATATTTTGTATATAACGTAATACAATAATTTAAACCCTAACTCCAGGGCTGGTGCTCTATCCACTGCACCACCTCAAAATAAATAAAATCTTTACCAAAAAATTTAAATACATAATATAATAGAATATTATATAGAATAGATGATATATAGAATATTTATGATACGTATATTATAAACATAATATATTTTTTGCATAATAAATATGTGTGTAATATGTATATCTGCATTAGTATGTGTGTATAGGAAGAAGGAAAGGATGGGGGAAGGGAATGAGCTATATAAATATATAATGCAGAGCTGCTAGGTGGTACAATGGATAGAACACCCACCCTGGAGTCAGGAGGACCTGAGTTCAATTCCAGCCTCAAACACTTACTATCTGTGTGACCCTGAGCAAGTCACTTTACTGTTACTGGATTCAGTTCCTCAAGTGTAAAATAGGGATAATTACTGTTCCTATCTCAAATGAGATATTTATAAAATATCTGGCATATAATAGGCTGTATAAAAATGCTTCTTACTTTTTAATTTAGTGAACATACCCTAGATCCTCTGAGTAAGAAGGTATATTTATAAGGGTATCTTTAAAATAAAAGGCCCCTATAAAAAGGAATAGACTTGACTAAGTCAAAGGAAATTAGACACGGTCCCCCCCCCCCAAACCCCAGCTGTGTCTGTGTTCTTTATATTTTGAATTCCACATTGCTATTTTATTATTACAGCTGGCATTCAGTGAAGGATTACATAGACCCAGAAAAACAATCATTTCACATCTACCAAATTCTGGCAATCCATAGAGGATGATAGGGAAGGGGAACATCCAATCAGTGGTGGTCCTCTTAGGACTGTTTTCCTGGTACCCACTGCCATGGAAACAAGAAATGAGAATCAATATATTGAATCTAGAACCTTCTTTCCTAGAACAAAGGACAGATTACTGTTCATACGATTCAGTAGGTCATGACTTCTAGCTCCCAAAACTTCAGGTAACAAAATGGATTCTTAATGAGTTTGACTAAACCTTTCTTAATCCTTGGTGGCTTTCTCCATATCTCTAGATAGTTCATCAAAATTTACTCTGTGAAATGAAAATGTCCTTCAATTTGGATCTTCATCCTACCTTGGGATCTGAGGAATTTGAAATGATCACAACCCTTGGGAATAGATCAACTTGCCTCCTTATCAATTTTCCTTTTTTGATTAAGCTTTATTTAATGAGTTGGGCTATTTTTTTCTCTTCTAGATTATACCTGGTTAGCTCCTTCTAAGTTTTTTCTATTAGTTTTGTTTTTATTTTTAATCTAATATGTTTCTGGACACTACCAATTTCTTGAACCAATTTATTTGTTGGTACTCTTTCTACCATGAGATTAGACCTGTGATTTCATTGCTATAAAGAATTTTGGATTCTTTAGGAATAGGGACATTCCCTTCACCAGACAGATTAGCACTTTATAATTTCTTAGGAGACATTGACTGCTTAGGGGGCTCATTGAGGCCAATTCAGTCAGGATGTGGCTGAAGTGGAATTTGAAGCTAGGTTAGCTTCCACCAAAACTGGCTTTCTAGACTCTCTGCCTCTACCATATTTCTTTTTTAAAAATTTTTATTTATTTAAGGCAATAGGGTTAAGTGACTTGCCCAAGGTCACCCAGCTAGGTGATAATTAAGTGTCTGAGGCCATATTTGAACTCAGGTCCTCCTAACTCCAGGGCTGGTGCTCTATCCACTGCACCACCTAGCTGGCTCTATCATATTTCTAATAAAAAGTATTGAATTTATAGAATGATAATAGAAAAAAATGTTATTATCCCTTCCTCATCTTTCTTTCCCTCTTCTCCCAACACAACTATCTTTTTCTAAAAAGAAAAAATCCAGTCTTAACAGGTTGCTGTTTTGGGCAAAGGTACTCATACCTGGTTGATGAAACTTAGAGATGTAACTAGAAATTCTGATGCCTGGGAGCTAACTCATTTGGAGTGAGATTCCTTGGATTTCAAGACAAAAAGCCTCATTCAGAGGGAGATGATCCTAGGATATTCCCAAGCCTTTCACTGGTCTCTATTTTAACATAGGACTGGCAGGTGGCCACAAGTCTATCCTAATGTGGTAAAGTTGATCTGGGAAAGAGCCCATTCCTCAGAGAGAATAGTGATCATGAATGCTGAATAACTGACCACCTCCTGCCTCCATTTTCCCCAGGTGTTAAGGCACCTGGTAGAGTGCGTGGCATCAGAAAAAGTCAGTTGTCAGGAGGCTAGTTGGCACAGTGGACAGAGTATGGGGCTTGGAGTCAGGAAGACCTAAATTCAAATTTCATCTACTCTAATTGTGTGACCTTGGGCAAGTCACTACATCTCCGTTAACCTTAGTTGCTCCTCCATAAAATGGGGATGATAACAGTACCTATCTTGCAGGGTAGGATCAAATAAGATAATATTTGTAAAATGCCTTTGTAGATGCTTATTTCCTTCATCCTCTCACTAGGGTTCTGCTTCAAAAAGAGATCATGATAGGAACTATTGGAACAAAAATATTCATAGGTGCTCTATTTGTAAAAGGCAAAAAGAAGAAATATGGGAAAATCTCTATATCTGATAGTTCCTAAATAAATGAATCGTAGTGTATTGATGTGATGGATAATCAGAGGTGCATTAAAAACAGTAATATGGGGGCAGCTAGGTGGCACAGTGGACAAAGCACCGGCCCTGGAGTCAGGAGTACCTGGGTTCAAATCCTCTCAGACACTTGATAATTACCTAGCTGTGTGGCCTTGGGCAAGGCACTTAACCCCATTTGCCTTGCAAAAATCCTAAAAAAAAAAAAACCAGTAATATGAATAAAAATGCCTGACAGTGATCTCTAATTAACAGATACTTTACATAATTCTCATTGAGTCTCATAATGAAGTGGATATTGTACATAATTTTCATGATGATCAATTGGTTCAGTAGTGTCTGATTCAGTTTTCTTCTCCAGCTCATTTTACAAATAAAGAAACTGAGGCAAACAGGGTGAAGTGACTTGCCCAGGGTCACAGGTCAGGTGTCCTGTGCTCTATGGCACCACTTAGCTGCCATTGCAAGTATTTTTATCCCTATATTACAGGTAGAGAGACTTAGAGGGGATAGAAATAAAAAAGAAATAATGAGCAGGCAAATTTCAGAAAGACCTGGAAAGATTTGCATGAACTGATGCTGAGTAAAATGAGTAGAACCAGAACTCTGTACTCATTTCGCAAATTTCTTTAATGTCTAAGTAGAAGTAGTAAAGTAGTAGAAAATAGCTAGATGATCCTAACTGCTTCTGTATTCAGTCTTTATGATACAGTTTTAGTTAAAAGTCTGAAGAAAATCCAGCATGTGGAAGAAGTATTTTTTTTTTTAGGTTTTTGCAAAGCAATGGGGTTAAGTGGCTTGCCCAAGGCCACACAGCTAGGTAATTATCAAGTGTCTGAGACTGGATTTGAACCCAGGTACTCCTGACTCCAAGGCCAGTGCTTTATCCACTGAGCCACCTAGCCACCCCTGGAGGAAGTATTTTAATAGGTAAATAACATCTTAATATTTTTTGTTTTGTTTTTGCAAGGCAGTGGGGTTAAGTGGTTTGGCCAAGGTCACACAGCTAAGTCATTATTAAGTGACTGAGGTCTAATTTGAACTCAGGTCTTCCTGTCTCCAGGGCCTGTGCTCTACCCACTGCACCACCCAGGTGCCCCCCAATATCACCACATTTTAAGAACCATTGCCTTTTACCAATACTCATAGATCTAGGCAAAAATAACTAAAATTTATATCGAGTTTTGTTTTTCTAATGACAGATGTTAACATCTTATTTCTTTCAGGACTTCAAACCCCAAGAAATATACCTACAAGCAAAACTGTCAGAATTTGGCTCAGTTAAAGTTCTCTAAGTTTCCCTCACAGATTTTGAAAACCTGGAGTTCTAGGTATGAGAACAGAAGGAATATTGAAATAGATAAAAGCCCTGATATCTCTCCCTTCAGGGACACAAGTCTGACTTCAAGCTGACCTGGGCTAAAGTCCTGCCTGCCTACCTACCTATGGGTAGATTGCTTAACCTCATTATCCCAGTTAGTCAGTCAACAAACATTTATTAGAGAGTGAATATGTGCTGGGCTTCAGACTGGAACTTCAAAGACAAAGTGACAATTGGAAGATTTTAACTATGGGACAGTTAATGAGATATGCATTCATGGAGGAAGTTTCCTTACCAGGATTCCCTTCTTCTGATCTTTGGTCTATTTACAAAAGTTTTCCAAAGGGGTGGCTAGGTAGCGCAGTGGATACAGCACCGGCCCTGGAGTCAGAAGTACCTGAGTTCAAATCCGGCCTCAGACACTTAATAATTACTCAGCTGTGTGGCCTTGGGCAAGCCACTTAACCCCATTGCCTTGCCCCCCCCAAAAAAAGTTATCCAAAGAAAGAACAAATTAGTAAGAGACAATCTAATTTACATGTTGATTGAGGACAAATCACTTAACCTTTCAGCTTCCCCCTGCAGGTGGGCCCAGAGTCAGTCATTTGAACTCATCTTCCTGAGTTCAAATCCAACCTCAGACACTTGCTAGTTATATGACCCTGGGCAAGTCACTTCACCCTGTTTGCTTCAGTTTCCTTATCTGCCAAATGAGCTGGAGAAGGATACGATGAACCAATCCAGTATGTTTGCCAAGAAAACACCAAATGGGGTCACGGAGAGTTAGACATGACTGAAAAATGACTAAGCAACAACAAATACAAATGTGTATACATAAGAATGTGTGTGTGTTTGTGTGTGTGTACAACCTCAACATCTGACTGTGCCACAATAGAGCTGAACCTGGAATTAGGAAAATCTGATTTCAGATTTCAGACACTTAACTAGCTGTATAACCCTGGACAAGTCACTTTACCTTGTTTGCCTCTGTAAAATGGAGATATTATTTCTGTGAGGGTCAAATGAGATAATATGTGTAAGAAAGTGCATACATTTTTGTCCTGGAGTGTGTGTGTGTGTGTGTGTGTGTGTGTGTGTGTGTGTGTGTGTGTGTGTTTTGTTCCCATATCTGTGATTCCATCTGATCAGTCAGCTGGTGATGAGACTTCTCCCTTTCTCCACGTGGACCAGAAGCTTCTCTGCTTCGAGAGTCGTCCCTGACTTGCCCAGGGTCACCTAACAAGTCTTTGAAGGATGGGAACTCAGGTCTTCCTGCCTGTGAGATCAGTGCTCTCCCCAGGCTGCTTGTCATGGCATGACTACAGGTAGAAACAGGGACTTGACCTGTGATTTCGAGGGAACTCCTCCCATGCAGATTGGTGATAGGTCTACAATTTATAGCATTAAAAGAGAATGAGATGACTGCACACTAAGAGGTGCTTGCCCAAGGTCATTCAGCCAGGACCTCAGAGGCAGAATTTGAATCCAGGTCTTTGGGGTTTGAAAGAAGATTAGCTCTCTATTCCCTATTGTACCCTACCTCTCCACAGATGCTGAAGAAATGTTTGTTGATTTGAATAGAAACCAATGATGAAAGGTGGTCCTCTCTTATTTATGGTCTTTCTGTTCTTTCTGGCAGTTTTTCAAACTAAGAGCAGATTATTTCATATATATTGAATCTGACTCCAAATTCATTAGCCCCAGGATAGCACAGTCAGGTTTCTTCTACACAGATTAAAAACTAAGTGATATTTTTAGTATTTACAGTTACTTTGATTTGGAAATTATTTACAATCATTTGGTTCCATCCTTCCTCTAAGAAATCTGGGAAGCATTCTGTTTCATTGTTTCTGTCCTAGAGCTTTGGGAACTTGTGGAGATGAAGGCATGGGAACTCTCTTCCACAATACACTTTAAAGCTTAATCTGTGTTAGAAACATTTTCTCCATTGTTTTTTATTTTTTTAGGATTTTTTTTTGGGGGGGGGGCAAGGCAATGGGGTTAAGTGGCTTGTCCAAGGCTACACAGCTAGGCAATTATTAAGTGTCTGAGGTTGGATCTGAACTCAAGTCCCCCTGACTCCAGGGCCGGTGCTTTATCCACTCTGCCACCTAGGTGCCCCTCATTATTTTCTTAAGGCTAAATGATCCACAGAACAACAAATGCAGTTTTGATTTATGGTGTTTGGTAGCTTCTGAGATATCAAAGCTCACATAGAATATTAAGCAACTGGTTCTAAAGAATCTAATATCCCTTTTCTTCTATTCATGAATGTTTTTCAAAGAATGTCCAAAAACTGACTTGATCCTGTATTTAAGGATCATAGATTTAAAGCTGGGAGGAATGATAGTGGCCAGTAAATTTAACCTCATTTTATGGATGAGAAGGTTCAGAAGAGGTGTGACCCAGAGTTTTACAACTTACAACTTGTCTAAGGAATCATTTGAACCATTGTTTTCCTGACTGCATGTCCATCAATTTTATCCGTTAGACCAGGGATCCTTAGACAGATTGGTGAACTCTATTTTTCAAAATAAAGTTTTTAAATAAAATAAAAGACAGGATCACAAAAGGAAACCAATCATATTGAAATACAATCATAGGGCAGTTAGGTGGTCTTGGAGTCAGGAGGTCCTGAGTTCAAATGTGACCTCAGACACTTAATAATTGCCTAGCTGTGTGACTTTGGGCAGGTCACTTAATCCCATTGCCTTGCAAAAAAAAATGTAAAAATTTTTTAAAAAAGAAATAATTATAAAAAATTAAATTTAAAATTAAAATTTCAGTTTAAATTAGAATTTAAATTTAATTTAAAATGTTAACTTTAAACTTAAAAATTAAATGTAACTTAAAAATGAACTAAAAATTTATATGTAATTTAACATTTAGATAAACAAAATTGATGCCCAGATTTAAAGTTAAATTAGATTTTAAATGAAAACAAAATTTTAATTCAAATAAAACAAATTAAATTTTAATTTAATTTAATTAAGTAAAATTTATTTAATTTTAAAATAAAACAAATTTTAATTCAGATAAAGTTTAGATTAAATTTTAGGCTAAATTTAAATTTAATTAAATTTTAATTTTAAAATAAAACAAAAATTTTAATTCAGATAAATCTTAAATTAAATTTTAGGTTAATTTAAAATTAGTTAAAATTCAATTCAATGTTAATTTTAAATTGAAATAATTTTAATTCAGATACATTCAAATGAAATTTGGGGCAAAATTAAAAATTAAATTTTAATTTAAAATTGAAACAAAATTTTAATTCAGATAAAGTTTAAATTGAATTTTAGGCAAAATTTAAATTAAATTTTAATTTTAAATTGAAACCGAATTTTAATTCAGATAAAGTTTAAATTGAATTTTAGGCAAAATTTAAATTAAATTAAAATTTAATTTTAAAATTAAAACAAAATTTTAATTCAGATAAAATTTAAATTCACTTTTAGATAAAATTAAATTTAATTAAATAGGTAAAATTTGAACTTCTTAAATTCAGATGAAAATTTAATTTAAATTAAAAACAAATATTTAAATTTAATTTTAAATTTAAATTTGGAGCCCTATGTGGCCCCAACACAGAATTCCCTTTATAGCTACCCTGGCAAGTGGTCAGCCATTCTCTCGAATACCTTGTGTGATGGGGAACTCACTACTTCCCTAGGCAGTTCATTCTACCTGTGCAAATTTGTTATCATCTGTTATCTGTTATCATCATCCTCAGGACTCAGACACAATCCTGATTCCCCCCCCCCCCCACTGCTCTTTGCTCTCTAATCACATGTTAAAAGTTTTCTGTCTCAGCCAACCCTCTTCCCTCCTTACTCCAGGTTACCTTTTTCCACCAACAATAAGAACATTTGGGTTGTGTCGCAGCTGGTCTGTCCCGTGGTTTTGCGGAATAAAGTGAGGGGTGAAGACCTGAGACTCTGCAGGTGCAGCAGCCCTTCCATTCCTCGTGTGACTGATCTGGAACTTGATTTTCTCCTCAACAGCTAGATATCCTGCCCAGAGCAAATCACAGTGATTTGTGTGTATGACTCATCTAGGATGGAGGATGATACCTTGAAGGACATAGAGGAGTTTTACGCTGGCAACAACAGAACGAGTAATATGCCTTGCCTCCAGGTGAGCGGGCAGGAGGGGTTGCCTCCTCAGCAGCCTCCTGCAGGTGCCCCCCCAGGGGATCTGGGTGCTGCAGATGATACCTGGGAGCTCAGGAGTTTTAAGGGGTCCTTAGAGTGTCAACCTCTCATTTTACAGATGATAGACACAGTGACATCTGGAACAGGGTCTGGTTTGGAAGCAGAAAGAGCACCCCCCCCCCACTAGCTATGTCATTGCATCACTCATCTTTTAACTTGGGATTTCAGCTGATTTGTTATCTTTTCCAGCTCCAGATCTATGATCCTGAGATCAAGGCCCAAGGACGCACAGGTTGCTACTTGGAGGGCAGGGAAGAGAGCATCTACTGTGTTCTGGTCACTGTCTTGTGTATTATAATTCTTATCTCATTTGATCCTCATAACTCTAGGTGGTGGGTGCTGTTATTATGCTTATTTTACACAAAAGGAAACTGAGGTAGACAGGTTAAGTGTCTTATTGATAGAACCATTGCAATGGTCCATCTTAAAAAAATTCCTTTTTGGGATGGCTAGGTGGCACAGTGGATAGAGCACCGGCCTTGGAGTCAGGAGTACCTGGGTTCAAATCCGACCTCAGACACTTCATAATGACCCAGCTGTGTGGCCTTGGGCAAACCACTTAACCCCATTGCCTTGAAAAACCTAAAAAAAACCCTTACTTTTTGGTTCCTCTATCTTGCATTTACATCTTCTAAATTATCCTCTGTATCCTTCCTCATTCCTGCCCCTTCTAGAGAGCTAGCCCATAAAATACAGATTTGCAGGGATCTCTTGATGGGGGCTCAAGTGCTTAGTTTTTTACAGTGTCCCGACCACACAGCTGCAAAACTGACATTCCTAAAACCAGAATGGGACTCATCCATCCCCTTACTTTGAGTTAAATACAGTTCCCTATATGGTTTTTTTTTTAGATTTTTCAAGGCAATGGGGTTAAGCGTCTTGCCCAAGGCCACACAGCTGGGTCATTATGAAGTGTCTGAGGTCGGATTTGAACCCAGGTACTCCTGACTCCAAGGCCGGTACTCTATTCACTGCGCCACCTAGCCGCCCCTCCCTGTATGGTTTTTGAAACTGTTCTCAATTTTGCACCATCTAATTTTTCCCAGGCTTATGTCTCTCCTTATGATAAAATTTTTATGATTTCTCAAATATTAACAATCATAAACAATTCAATAGACAAAGAAGCCCCAAAAGAGATTGTATATAGGGCTGGACTTTTGTTACAGACTGCTTTTTTTTTTCTTTTTGGTTTTGGCAAGCAATGGAGTTATGTGATTTGCCCAAGGTCACACAGCTAAGTAAGTATTAAGTATCTGAGATTGGATCTGATTTTGTTTTTGCAAGGCACTGGAGTTAAGTGACTTGCCCAAGGTCACACAGCTAGGTAATTATGAAGTGTCTGAGGCCGGTTTTGAACTTAGGTCTTCCTGATTCCAGGGCTGGTGCTCAATTCTCTGTGCCACCCAGCTGTCCCTACAGACTGCTTTTTAAGTAGGGAAGAAACTTCTCTACTTCTACAGATCCTTTTCTGAACTTCCTTTGACTCTTTTCTCTATATTTTTTCAGATTTATTTCACACTCTTCTCTTTTACTTATTCACATATGCATAATCAATGGAAAATACATTCTACATAATGGCCACACTTGCTTCTTTTTGTTTTTAGTCCACAACATTCAATTTTCCATCTCCATGACTTTACATAGGCTATCCCAGCCACCTTTTTTGCAAAGTCATGGAGATGGGAAATGGAATATTTTGATCTAGCAATACCACTACTAGGTCGATATCACAAAGAGATCATAGAAAGGAGAGAAAGACCCACCTCTACAAAACATATATATATATATATATATATATATATATATATATATATATATATATATATATATGTATAGTACAGCTCTTTTTGTAGTGGCAAAGAATTGGAAAATGAGGGAATGCCCATCAACTGGGCAATGGCTGAATGGTGTATGAATGTTCAATTTGTTTTATAAGCAATCATGAGTGGTTAGACTTTAGAAAAGCATAGGAAGAATTATATGAATTGATATTGAGTGAAGTGAGCAGAACCAGGGAGAACATTATACAGCAACATTGCTATGATGGACTTTGCTCCTCTCAGCAGTTCAGTGATCAAGGACAATTTTAAAAGACTTGTGATGGAAAATACCATTCACATCCAGAGAAAATGCTGTGGAGTCTGAATGTAGACCATAGTATACTATTTTTAATTTTTAAAATTTGGGGCAGCTAGGTGGTGCAGTGGATAAGAGCACTGGCTCTGGAGTCAGGAGGACCTGAGTTGAAATTCAGCTTCAGATGCTTAATAATTGCTTAGTTGTGTGATCTTGAGCAAGTCACTTAACTCCATTTATGCTTTATGTTTTTTCCATTCTCTTGGTCTTTTTTTCCACTTTAGTTCTGATTCTTCTTTTGCAACATGACTAATATGGAAATATGTTTAACATAGTTAAATATGTATAATTTATATCAGATTATTTGCTGTCAAGGGGAGGGGTGGGGAGGAAAGGGGGGGCGGGAGAACAATGTGGAACTCAAAACCTTACATAAAAATGAATGTTGAAAACTATTTTTGCATGTAGTTGGAAAAATAAATAAATTTATTTTTTTAAAAAAATTAGTAAGAACCCAAATCCAGCACTCTTTCCATCCTGCATCAATGTAGAATCACAAAATGAGATTAAGGCTTAAAGGAATCATGGAGACAGTCATTTTGGAGCCAAGGATGCTTGGACCCAGAAAGGTTGTTATCAAGGTCACACAGGCAGTTGTAGACAAGCTGGGTTCCATTCTATGGAGCAGTCAGTATTCTTTTTTTTTTTTTTTTTTTTAGGTTTTTGGAAGGCAGATGGGGTTAAGTGGCTTGCCCAAGACCACACGGCTAGGTAATTATTAAGTGTCTGAGATTGGATTTGAACCCAGGTACTCCTGACTCCAAGGCCAGTGCTTTATCCACTATGCCACCTAGCCGCCCCAGCAGTCAGTATTCTTAGAGCACTACTTTCTTGCATAGACAGATGTGGAAAAACACATATTTTTCTTCATAATCTCTGGTCAGTTAATTAGCTTTTAAAATAATGTAATTTCATTATTTTTATTGAACTAATTATGTGGTACCTTTTAGTCTCCTGTTAATATTATGGACTGTTTATACATGGTACTTTTATAGAGAGTAGACACTTTAGTTGTTAAATGAATGGATGAATGAATGATGTTTCTTCCCTGAAAGCCTACCTAGTCATGTTAGATAATCATTTCCATATGTTGCTGTATTCTGTTTGCTAAGATTTTATATAGGACTTTTATGTCTATGTTTGCAAGGGAGATAGGACTATAATTTTTATGCTCTCTTTGCCAGGTGTAGGAGTTAAATCCACATTTTCGTCATAAAATAAATGGAATAACACTGCACCCTTTTCTATATTCTAGGACATTCTGTGCAATAAAAGGTTTATTTGTTCTTTAAAAGTTTGGCAAAATGTTCCAACTGGACTGTGCCCCTCTTTTATGCAAAAATGTATGTATATTTACATTTTTCTAAGTAAGTTTCTAACTTACTCATCGAATTTGTTAACAAAGATGGAAAATAATATTCCCCTCAGTTTTCATCTCTATCTTGTGGTTGCTATGTTTCCTCTCTCATTTTGTTCATTTTAATCTTTTAAAAAAATTCTTTAGGTTAATTTTGTTAACTTTATTAATTTTTTCAAAGAATCTAGTTTATTTTCTTTCTTTTTAAAATTTTTCTAGGTTATATCCTTTAAAATTTTATTTTGCTTATAAACTTGCTTTCTAAATTCTTTGGGTAGTCTCTCTCCTTTAAACTTTTTTTTTAAGGTTTTTGCAAGGCAAATGGGGTTAAGTGGCTTGCCCAAGGCCACATAGCTAGGTCATTATTAAGTGTTTGAGACTGGATTTGAACCCAGGTACTCCTGACTCCAGGGCTGGTGCTTTATCCACTGCGCCATGTAGCCACCCTATAAACTTTCTTAATATAGAGCTCTACTTTTTTTCTGTTTTATTTTTCTTACTTTCATAGTACAGATGTCTTAAGATGACCTCTAAGAACTCTTCCAGGATTTAAAGTGCTAACATTCTGTTCTCTACTTGTATTTTTATTTCAAAATTTGTTGTTTCAAAAATTATTTTATAGCAGAGTATGATTTACTCCTATAATCTCAGCTGACTAGGAGGTTGAGGTTAGGGGCCCCTCCTGAGTTTGAGTTCTCAGTTTCAATAGACCATGTGGGTGAGGTATTCCAGTAGTATTCAGCATCATATCATGAATCCTACTGAGTAGGGGTCACCAGGTTGTCTAAGGTGGATCAAATCAGCCCAGGTTGGAAACAAAGCAGGTCAAAGTTCCTGGTCCCAATAAGTAGCAGATTCCAGGTCATGAGTTGCCCTTACACTTCTAATCTGGGATGGGGAGACATATAACTATAGCTATACTACCATCTGGTCTCCTTATCTCTATATAGCTGTAACTATAACTTTTTATCTAGCTAGAACTATTGGACATATTTCTAGTAGATATAGTTATAGATATAGATATAATTATAAATATAGATAGACATAGATATGATCATTTTATTGCTCTTCCCTCCCTAATCTGGGTGACATTTAAAAGAGTTATAAGAGGGCAGCTAGGTGGCCAAGTGGATAGAGCATCGGCCCTGGAGTAAGGAGGACCTGAGTTCAAATTTGACCTTAGACATTTAAGAATTACTTAGCTCTGTGGCCTTAGGGAAGTTACTTAATCCCATTGCCTTGCAAAAACCAAAAAAGAGTTACGATTTCTTCTTTGACAACATCACTAATATGGAAATATGTTTTACATGATTGTACACATATAACCTATATCAGATTGCTTACTCTCTTGGGGAGGGGGGAGGAAGGAGTGGAAGGGAAAAATTTGGAACTGAGAAATACTGATGATGTTGTTCTTGTCAATTTAATGTATTTGAACATTAAACAGATTAATAAAAAAGTAAATTAAGAGTATAGAACTAACAAAAATAAAATAAAAGTTTCTCATGCCAAATTATGATTTTCAATTTCCATGGCTGGGGTCTTGACATTTGTTTTAGTATTCATTAAAAAAAATTTTTTTGTCCCATTGTAGTCCAAGTATGTGGTATATAGAATTTTGAAAGTTTTTAAAAATTATTTAATCTATCTTTTGTCCCATTTATGAGATCAATTTTATGTTCAGGAGTAACCTTGAAAAAGAAAGCAACTATTTTCCCTACTTAAAATGATTTCCATAGGTCAGTTAGGCAGCAAGGTGAGTACAGTGACTAGAACACTGGTCAGGAAGACATGAATTCAAACCCAGCTTCAGATAGTTTTGGCAAGTCACTTAGCTTGTTTGCTTCAGTTTCTTCAGCAGTTAAATGGGGATAATTATAGCACCTGCCTCTCAGGGTTGTGGTAAGGTTAAATTAAATAATATTTGTCAAATGCTTATGGCCTGGCTCATAGTAGGTGCTGAATACATGCTAACTATTACTACTATTGATGATGATGATGTGACTCTTTGTGATTGCATGTGGGATTTTTTTTTGGTAAAGATACTGGAGTTTTTTGCTATTTCCTTCTCCAGCTCATTTTATAGATGAGGAAACTGAGGCAAACAGGGTGAACTTGCCCAAGTGCCACATCTAGCCTGAGGTTGGATTTGAACTTAGGTCTTTCTGTCTCCAGCTCTGCCACCCAGCTGCCCAGTATTATTGTTATTGAGTTACTTGTCTATCAATTTTTTTTTAGGTTTTTGCAAGGCAAACAGGGTTAATTAAGTGGCTTGCTCAAGGCCACACAGCTAGGTCATTATTAAGTGTCTGAGACCGGATTTGAACCCAGGTACTCCTGACTCCAGGGCCAGTGCTTTATCCACTATGCCACCTAGCCACCCTTGTCTATCAGTTCTTTAACTAATTTTTGTCAAATTGCTGCATCACTGTGATAGTAGAAATCTATTTAGATTTGAGCATGGAGGATCTCCCATCATAACTATACTAATATCCATTTCTTTTTGAATTCCTATTTATCCCTTGAATGTATCAGGATGCTCTGTTGTTAGGTAAAAACAACAAAGGGTTTTCATAAGAGGCAGCATGGGGTACTTTGAAAGAGCACTTAATATATTTACTATGAAATCCAATTTAATACTGTAATAGTTCTGCTGCTGTAACTAGCAATTTTCTCACCTGGAGCAAAGAATTTAGAAACATGTCTGGAGCAAACAGCGTGTAATGTGCCATCAGATTAATTCTTTGAGATAAATATAGTTAGGCAAGGAAAAGGGGGAGAGTGATTGAAGGACACCAAGTCTACCTTGACAGGGAGTCCAGGGAGACTGGGGGACCCTGAACCCCGAGAAGGAGAAACCGGATATTTTGGTAGGGAAGTAGGGCGCAGAGCAGTCTGAAGGGAAGGAAAGAGGAGGCAAATCACAACTTTCCCAGCACTTGCCTCCTGGAGCTGTTGTAAGGATAAAATAAGTTATTTACAAAGAGCTTAGGTCCTAAATAAATTAGTTTTTGTTGTTATTAGTTAATTCTGCCTTATCTACTGATTTTTAATTTGAACTTTGAGGAATTATCCTTGTTAACTAGCTGCTAAATTTACTTGGTTCCATAATACTGGAGTCTTCTTTGGGCTTTGATCACCCAGCCCTAGTTACCATTATTTATTTTGCAATCACACAAATAAGTATTAAGTGTCTGAGGCAGGATATGAACTCAGGTCCCTCCAGACTCCAGGGCCAGTGCGCTTTCCACTGCTTCACCTAGCTGCCCCTGCCCAGCCCTCCTTATAAACTAACTTTCACTGATTAGCCTTACATCTCCTATTTTGAGTCTCTTTTTTATCTTTTCCTTTGAAGTATACCTCTTAGAGGAAACAGGTGATTGTGTTTTATCTTGTAATCTAATCAGTGACTGTAGGGCAGCAGGGTATGAGGGATATAAAGCTGAGTTCCCATCCCAGCTCAGATAGTCATTAAGCTGTGTATCCCTGGCAAGCTCTAAGCCTTGCTGGGCCTCAGTTTCTTCATCTGTAAAATAAGGAGGTTGGTTTCTAGTCTCCGCCAGCTCCAAATCTTTGGCCCTTTCCTATTTAATAGGGGATTTTGCCCCATTTACATTAGGGCATTTACTTCTCTGGGAATACTTGAATATGGAAAGCTTGCTTTCTTGTCTTCTGCAGAGTCGCCTGGATCCCTTCAGGTTGCTCAAGTACAATATGAGCAGTGCTGATGACTTCACTGATCACGCCGACTCCCTCTTGGTCTACCGACATAAGTGGCCCCAGGCATGTTCCTGGTATGTGTTCTTTGTAGCCTTTGTCTTAAACTGAGATATTTTCCTTGGAGAACAATGTGGTTGAGCATCTTAGGAGCGCTTTCTTTTTTAATATTATGTAGGGTGTATAGTTATGTTGAGGGCAGCTATGTGGCACAGTGGATAGAACGCTGGCTCTTGAGTCAGGAAGCTCTGAATTCAAATCCAGCCTCTGACACTACTAACTCTGTGACCTTGGACAAGTCAGTTATCCCTGTCTTGCCTCAATATTCTCATCTGTGAAATAAGTTGAAGAAGGAAATGACAAACCATTCCAATATCTCTGTCAAGAAAGCCCAAATGAGGGCATTAAGAATTGGACACAATTGAAAGGACTGAACAATAACTAAGATGGGTTTTAGGCTGTGATTATATCTACTTACAATACCTAATATATTGGTTGTCTAGGGGGTACAATCAATGGTATACAAGCAAATATTTAACAACTGACTTACTTAAAAAATTATATGCGTGTCATATTTTTAAGTTGAATCTATATTGACATTTTTTCCATCACTCTTGAAGTCTAGATATAAAAATACCAAAAAATCAAGCCCTGATTTATGGTGTTTTCTGATTTCTGAGGTGTAAATAGCTCACACTGAAAATTTAACAACCATTGGTTCTCTGTAAATGGAGTCAAGGTGGTCCAGCATATCTCTAGTTTATGATACAATATATTACAATGCCATCATTACAATAAAATTCAGATCAGTCTCTCATCTGAAGAGAGATTAAGTATGACATGACTTATGTGGGCCATCTTTCATTGTTATTTCTATACTGAAAATACCCAGGTCTAGATATCCACTCTGACCCTCTCCCCTGAGTTTCTCTCCCAAATCACCAGTTGCTTAGTATACATCCCCCAAATGAATGACCCACAGACATCATAAATTCAGCATTTCTGAAGCTAAATTCATACCTCCTTGATCTCTCTGACATCTAGCCCCTTCTCTCCATATACTAGCTACTACCTGATTTCAATCCCCTCTCCTCTTAGACTATTACCACAGTCTCTCCCCACTCCAGTCTACCCTTCACTCTCCTGCCATAGTTTGTCTATAATTGTCATTATCTTATTTAGTTAATTCTGGTGGCCATCTATGGACTCTACTGTTGGCCCACTCAACACATATGTGTGTTTCTCATCATGTCCTCAATTGGGTCATCTTGTTTTTGCTTATATGTTTCTTTGATGATATTCTTTACTCCTTCTACTAGTATCTTTGCCAAGAAAATCCAGATTGGTGTCTCAAGGAGTTAATGACAACATATGACAACAACATAGCTAATAACATGTGTTAACTAGATGCTGGGGGGTCAGAGAAAGGCAGAAAACAATCCTTGCCTTCAAGGGGTCACATTCAAATAGAGAAGAAAATTGCAAACTCTATCTTTAGGCAGATTGGTGGTGATCTCAGAGATAAGGCACTCTCAGAAATAGTAAACTGGGAAAGGAAGGAAGGCTTTAAACTGGGAAAAAAAAAGTCAATTATTACTTCATTAACTCAATGATGTAATGAGCTTTGATAGTATTTGTCAACCAACCTGTAATTCCGTGAGGGCAGGGACTCTTATCTTGCCCCAATTCTGCAGCTAGTCCAAAGTTTGGGAATCTTCCATTAGATTGTAAACTCCTCAAGAGTTGAGACTGGCTTTGTCTCTTCAGAGCTTAGTGTAGTTTCTGTAATAGAGCAGGTGCTTATTAAATGCTTTTTGTCTCGACTTTTTGGTTAAATTGCTGAGTTTGTTAGTCAACCTTCTAAAAACCTTACTTATGCCTCCTTGGATCTCATTTTCTTCTGTAAAATGGGGGAAGGAAGGGTAGGTCCCTCCTAGCTTTCTAGCTATGATCCTGTAGTCAAAACAAGGTTCTCTTAGAATAAAATCAGTATTAGCAGTCCATGTGGTTGTCTCTCCACTGGGTGACACTGTTGATTCATTTAAAATAAGCAGGAGTCCTTGCAGAAGCTATGTCCCTAAGAGGCAAGAAAGTTGTACGATGGCCTTTTAGGGGGCTCAGGAGGCAGCTCAGTCTTTCTTTGCCAAGCATTGGGTCAGGGATAATAGCAGTTCTACTCTTTCTTCATCTTTCAAGGGAAAATACAACCTCTGTCTTGACTCCAGAACCAGCTGTGTTCTTGTGAAGTCAATACAGGTTTCCTGGGGCAAAGCAAAGCAGAGATCTGGGAGTGGGGGGAAGAAGGGACCTTACAGATAGTAAAATTTTGTTTTATATTTGAGGAATCTAAGGTCCAGACAGGGGAAGGACAATTAGGTCACCGGGTTTTAGACTTGGAAGAGTCTTAGAGAGAAGGTTTCGATAGTTTACATTTGAGTAAACTGAGATTCAGAAAGGGAAAGGACATTTGGGTACAGGATTTTAGACCTGGAAGGTCTTTCGAGAGAAGGTTTTTTAATAGTTTACATTAAGTAAACTGAGGTCCAGAGAAGAGATGAACAATTGGGACCCAGAATTTTAGAACTAGAAGGCTTTTGGAGATAAGGTTTCAATATTTTACATTTGAGTAAAATGTCCAGAGGATGGTCCAGAGAGGGAAAGACAGTTGGGTCACAGGTTTTAGACCTGGAAGACCCCTAGAGATAAGAGTCCAGATTCATTATTTTATAGGAAACTGAGACCCAGAGAGGTATCTCAAAGCTGCTAACAGCCAAATTTTTTCTTTGCCTTTTCCCCTTTCCAAATTATTCAATTAAAGCAAAAGTTAGAGAGGAAGACCATGCCACTTCATTAGTATAAGGAATTAGCTCTTAGATGAATCCTGATCTGCCAGTACAAGCTTGGCCATTCGGAATCTCAAGAACTTGCCAAGAACACTGAAGAGGGTAAATAACTTTATTCAGGGTCAGTCAGTTGGAAAATAGCAAGGGAGAAGAGAAAGAATTGGCACTCAGAACTTCCTGACTCAGGGTAGCTTACTATTCCCTAATACCATGATTCTAGAAAGTTCAGTGAATAGAGCTCTGGGCCTGGTGTCAGGAGGATCTGAGTTCAGATCCCACCTCAGACACTTAATAATTGCCTAATTGTGTCACTTAACCCCATTGCCTTGCAACACCGCCTCCATCCCAACCAACCAAACAAACAAACAAAAAAAAGATCAGAGAAACCTGAGGAGGAAAAAGGGAGTTTTTGTGAAAAATAAATAAAGCTGAGTTTTCCCCCCTGCATGTCCCCTATGCCTTTAATATTTTCCCTCCCCATCTTCCCCTCTGGCTTCCTTCAAGTCCCAGCTAAAATCCCCCTTCTCTGAGAAGTCCTTCCCAATATCTTCCCTTTAAAATGATTATCTCCATTTTGTCCTGTGTATAGATTGTGCTTAGTTATTGGCACATTGTCCTCCACCATTAGACTGTTAGCTCCTTGAAGGCAGGGATTGCCTTTTACCTTTTTTTTTTTTTTGGTATCCTCCACACTTAGCAGAGTGTCTGATACATGAGGATAAGTTCCTGTTATTTGTCCTTCATTTTCTTTTTTTTCTTTTTTAAAGAAAGATTTTATTTATTTTGAGTTTTATAATCCCCTCCATTCTTGCTTCTCTCCCCCCACTCCCCACAGAAGGCATTCTGTTAGTCTTTACATTGTTTCCATAGTATACATTGATCTCAGTTGAATGTGATGACAGAGAAATCATATCCTTAAGGAAGAAAAATAAAGTATGAGATAGTAAAATTACATAATAAGATAGTGGTTTCCCCCCCCTAATTTAATGGTAATAGTCTTTGGTCTTTGTTCAAAGTTCATGATTCTTTGTCTGGATACACATGGTATTCTCCATTGCAGACAGCTCAAAATTGTCCCTGGCTGTTGTACTGAAGGCATGAGCAAGTCCATCAAGGATGATCATCACCCCCATGTTGCTGTTAGGGTGGACACTGTTCTTCTGGCTCTGCTCATCTCACTCAGCATCAGTTCATGCAACTCCCTCCAGGCTCCCCTGAATTCCCATCCCTCCTGGTTTCTAATAGAACAATAGTGTTCCACGACATACATATACGGCAGTTTGCTAAGCGATTCCCCAATTGAATTGGCCTTCATTTTCAAAGAGGACCAGGATATCAGGAAGGTGATGCCACAACAAGCACATGAATTAGATGAATGAGGGGACTGTGCTAAGTCACCAGCCTCACTTTCTCCTCCAGAGCCATCTGGGACCAGTGGTCAGATACAGATCAGGATGACTGGAGATGACCTAGGATGCAGTGGGAGATGTTGGCCTTTTTTAAGCTTAATAACTTCTCATTGACTTAATTGAGCTTATTATGATAGGATTTTTAAAAAGTTACTCCACTGCCCTTGGGATCAATTAATCCTTTAAGGGTCTACAGCTTTTAGGGGGCAGCTAGGTGGCTCAGTGGATAAAGCACCAGCCCTGGAGTCAGGAAAACCTGGGTTCAAATCCGGTCTCTGACACTTAATAATTACGTAGCTGTGTGGCCTTGGGCAAGCCACTTAACCCTGTTTGACTTGCAAAAAAAAAAAAAACAACTAAAAAAAAAAGAGTCTACAGCTTTTAAAATATGAATGGGGGCAGCTTGGTGGCCTAGTGGATAGCACACCAACCTGGGAGACAGGAGGATGGAGTTCAAATTTGACCTCAAACACTTGATATTTACTAGCTATATGACTTTGGGTAACTCACTTAACCCCATTATCCTCCAAAATAAAAAATCCAAACAAATGTCAAAAAGTGATTTTAAAAGATACGAATGTATTTAGCTATTTATATGTGCTAGAAATATGTAGCTATTATAGAATATATTTGAATATATTTAAAGTACAATGGGATATCATGTTTAGAATGTTGGTCTCAGATTCAGGAAGATGAGGATTCTCATCCTGCCTCTGACATTAGCTTTGTGAGTATGGGTGAAATATTTAAGTTCCCTCAACCTCAGTTTCCTCATCTATTGAATAGAGTTATATCATAGCTACCTCTCAGAGATGATATGAGATAATGTATGCATAGAATTTTCAAACTCTAAAGTACTGTTTAAGGTTTGCTATTATTATAGGGTGAATGTCTTGCCCAGTCTGGAGTCCAGATTGGTTCTAGCTTGGGGAATGACCCTTCCAAACTACAGAGAATCAGTTTTCTCTTCTGCTTCCGTGAAGTAGCAGGGTCTGAAAAAAAAATTATGATTGCCTAAGATGTTTTGATTTATTGCATTATGAGACCAGATTTCTATTGGGAAAATGAAACTAAGGCAATTATTGAGACCATTTAGGTTCAGCTTGCCCACTTTCAACTGAATTTTCCAGATGTCTCTGGCTCCAAATTACATTTAAGGTGTATTGAATGATGCTGGCTAATGAATTATAAAACCTCAGCATAGTGCAGCCAGAAAAGGCCTCTGGGAGGGGAAGAAAAACTGAATTCAGCTCCAGTTCCCATTTGTAGTAACTGCTTAACTGTAGACAAGCCACTGAAGTATGCTGAACCTCAGTTTCTCCATCCATAAAACAGGGCCAATTAGAAATAATTGCTCTATTTACCTTACAAGGTTGTCATTACTTAGTCCACAAGCATTTTTTTTTTTAGGTTTTTGCAGGGCAAATGGGGTTAAGTGGCTTGCCCAAGGCCACACAGCTAGGCAATTATGAAGTGTCTGAGGTAAGATTTGAACTCAGGTCCTCCTGACTCCAGGGCCGGTGCTCTATCCATTGCACCACCTAGCCACCCCTCCACAAGCATTTCTTAACTATCTCCTCTGTGCCAGGTGCTTGCTACACACTGGGCAAACCAAGAAAGGGGGAAAAACCATCAGATCCTACTCTCAAGAAGCTTACAATCTCCAGATATATACAGAACAGGGTACAAACCACTAGATACATATGATGAGACATATACAGAACAACATACAAACTAGAGACACACTCGATATCTATAGAGCAAGATACAAACAAATATATATATATACATATATACATATATACAAGATTGATACAGAACAACATGCAAACAATTGGTGTGCATAATATATATAGAACAAGATATAGACAGCTAGATGCATATATATATATACATAACATATATACCTATAAAACTAGTCACACATATATACATATAAACAATAGATATACACACATGCACACATACATACACAACATATATAAAACAATAGACACAAATATACACACATATATATACAGCATATATAAACAACTAGACACACATACACATACATACAACATATATGCATACATAAACAACTAGATACACACATATACAACATATATATAAACAACTAGCTACACAATACATACATGCATGTACATGTATAACATGTGCATATATAAAGAACTAGATACACATATACATATATACACAACATATATATATAAACAACTAGATACATATACATACAACAAATATACATGTGTATGTATATACAACATATGTGCATATAAAACAACTAGATACATATACACATATATACATTGTACAGAACAAGATACAAACCACTAGATACTTATGAGATCTATATACAGAGCAACATACAAGTAGATATACATTTGATATCACAGAACAAGATACAAACCACTAGATACACACAAGATAAATGCAGAACATACCAACAGCTAGATACATACTCTCTATGTAGACCAAGATACATATAACTAGCTACATATGAGATAATTACAGAACAAGATATAAACAACTGGATACATATAAGATTAGTGAGTGATGATGTTTGCCCTTCAGTTTTTGAAGAGATCATGACAATCAGGGAGGTCATATCGTGACTAGCACGTGAACTGGATTTAAGTGAGAAGGGCTGTGCAGTGATTAGCCTGACTTTCTCTTCTGGAGCCATCTGGGTCCAGTGGGCAGATATGGATCAGGACAACTAGAGATGGCAATCAGGGTTAAGTGACTTGCTCAAGGTCACACAGCTAGTAAGTGTGTGAGGGTGCATTTGAACTTAGGTCCTCCTGACTTCAGGGGTTGGTGCTCTACCTACTTCGCCATCTAGATACATACAAGATATATACAGATGATATATACATATATATGCATATATATATATATATCTCCTCTATATAAATGGGATATATATAGTTCTATATATATTCTATATAAATAGGATATATACTGTTTTATATATATTATATATATATATATATATGATATATACAGAATGATATATAAATAAGATACATTCAAGATGTGAGGAAAGTGCTAGTAATGGGAATTATTAACAAGAGGAATTGAAGGGCTCATTTATTCCCCGTCCTGTTACAAATCAGTTATATTTGCAGCTACTTGCCAAATTCAATAGAAAGTGTTTGGCATCATCTCCCTGTGCTTTCCAATTTAACAAAGGAAGCTTTCTAATGCCTCATCTCATATAATCTTCATAGCCCTGTGAGGTAAGGCAGGAAGGTATTATCCTCCTTTTATAGATGAGAAACAGACTCAGCAATAAAACAATCTAACAGATATTTATTAAGCATCAACCATATGCAAGTTACTGTGCGAGGTGCTGAGGATACAAAGCAAAGTAGAAAAATCTCCCTGTCCTCAAGAAACTGACTTGCCCCAGGTTAGGTGGTGCAGTAAGAGTTAAACTTAAATGCCTCATTACAAATCCAGTACTACCCACTCTCATAGGAACTGTGATGCCAGAATGTGATACCATGGAGAAATACATTTATTTATAATTAGTGGGTAAAATTTAGTTGCTTATATGTGTATCAAAACAGCTCTGGCCTTTTATAAAAGGTTGCTGAGTCTAGGGGAGGGGTGGTGATGATGAAGGGCGCCTCAGTGGGAGTCAAAAGTGACAGACCCAATGACAATATATAACTTCTCTTTAATGGCCAAGGGGGAGAGAAGAGGGCAGAGGTAGGAGAGGTGACTGAAGGCTTCTCTGAGAGAGAATTGCTTCCTGGAGGCCAGGTGAATTCCAAACCTTGTGACTTTTAGTAATGTGATTGGCAGTAAAGTCAGTCACTTGTCTGATCTGCAAACACTGGGACTTGGTTTAAAACAACTCAGAATAACCAGAAATGAGAAGAATCACAAAAGAGCAGTTTTGAGTTGAGAAAAGAGCATACTTTTTAGGCAACAGTGGATCTATGGACTTGGAGGCAGGAAACTCTTGAGGTCAAATCCAGCCTTGGACATTTACTAGCTAGAGGACTCTGGTTAAGTCACTGAACTTTTGTCTGATTCACCTATAAAATGTATATAATTAATGGTACCTATCACTCGGTTATTGTTTTCTGTGACCTTGGATAATTCACTCTCTGAGGTTTTCTAAGCCTCATCAACTACTAAATCTCATTGTTAGTAGAGGGATTTCTAATGCCAGGTTTTCCCCCAAGTTGACAAAATCATAGGTCTTTGAGTATTCATATTAATTTGTGTTTATTTATATTGGGATTGTGGTTTTATTGGTGTAAGAAAATTTCTATCAAATCAGAACTGTTTCTGTTCTGAAATTTATAGTTCACAGAGTGGTCTGAGGTAGTGTTGAAATTGAAATAAGGCCAATAAACCATACTTGACTTCCTGAAGCCATAAATTGGTCTATATTAATATTAGTTATGCTTTATTACATTTTTATTTATCTTATTTAATATTTCCCAATTACATTTTTAAAAGTATATAATTATAATTTATTTTAACATTAAAAAAAATTTTGAGTTCCAAACTCTCTCTCTTCCAATTACATTTTTTTTTTTTTAGGTTTTTGCAAGGTAAATGGGGTTAAGTGGCTTGCCCAAGATCACACAGCTAGGTCATTATTAAGTATCTGAGACTGGATTTGAACCCAGGTACTCCTGACTCTAGGGCCAGTGCTTTATCCACTGCACCACCTAGCCGCCCCTTCCAATTACATTTTAATCTAGTTCAGGGCTGATAGTGTTATAGGCAGTATGCTGCCCTCCACAATGTATGGATTACCTCTGACCTAGAACACTAGGAGGGTAAGTGACTCGTCCAGGGTCACATAGCCAGTACTTATAAGAGGCATGATTTTTCTGGGATCCAAGCTAGCTTATTATCCATTACAACACATGGTCAATCCCTTTTTCAAATTCTCTCTCTCTCTCTCTCTCTGGCTATTTTTGTCTCTTTTTTTATCTTTGTGTCCCCGTTTTTTCTCTCTTTTTATATATGTTATTCCAAAGTCTTGGTATAGTTTAAGCTATTTAATTTTATAACATGAGTGTGGCCTTTCCCTAGTAGGGTCTATGTTAAACTCTTGGGCCCACAGGTACCTCTCTGGTAAGGATGGATCAAAAGTATCTGCCAGCTCTTGGACTGTCTGGGTCTGAAGTGCCTCATTTGTGAAATGAAGACTTGAAATTAAATGATCTTTCTGGTCCTTCCATTTCTGAATCCTTTGATTCTGGGCTGGGAATTTTCCTCTGCTCCCTGAATAGTTCTCTGATGTTTAGCAATAGTGAACAAAGGACTTTAGAAAAGAAACAGAGGAAAGTCCTGCTCTTTCTAGCTTGTCCCTAACTCTGGTATGGGAATGTTTAGATGTTGCTCCCTCTCCTTGGGCCTTATCTTTGTTGGACAGACACACTGTGCCCCTGCCTGGAGCTGAAATTATGGCCACAGGGAGTGTTAGTGTCTGAGAGATTTTTAGACATATAAAGGGGGTCCAAATATAGCAGAGGTATTTAGGAGGAATGCTGTTGTCTAAAAAAGCTGGCAGCCCTCTTGGAATCATCAAAGGAGGGAGGATTTGAGGCCAACAGAAACTAGAGAGACTGCAGCAGTCATTGTCAGTCAATCAGCATGCACTTATTAGGCACCTTGTGCTAGGCCCTGGGACGGGAAGACAAGAACAAGTGATCTTTGTGTCCTGGGTGTTTCCATTCTATGGATGATGATGATGTTTGTCCTTTGTTTTTCCAAGAAGACTAGTATATCAGGGAGGTGATGCCATGACATTGGATTTGAGTGAGGGGTTGCTTGCTAAGTCACCAACCACACTTTTTCCTCTGGAGTCATCTGGTCCAGTGGCCAGATATGGATCAGAATGACTGGAAATGGCTCTTGATGTGAGGCGATCGGATTAAGTGATTTGCCAAAGATCAAGTGTCTAAGGCTGAATTTGAACTCAGGTCCTCTTTATTTTAGGATTGGAGCTCTACCCACTGTCCCATTGATAGTAAACATGTATAAATGCACCAGACAGTTCTTGGGATTTCCAAGGCATTTTAAATCACTGGATTAGAACATGGCACCAATGAGATCAAGGCGGATCCCTCCATTGGGCCAGTCAACTTTCTTTATTGAATTTAAGTTCAATAAGTAATAAGCATTTGAATGTGCTGAGGGTACAAAAAAAGTTCTCCTCAGAGAACTTACATTCTAATAGAGAAAACCAAAACGGACACATTTAAGTAGATACCAAATATACCACAAAGTATACAACAAATCTATAAGGAAAAATGCAACAATAAAATAATCAGAAAGCACTTACGTAAGTATTTTTTATTTATGGATTAAGTGACTTGACCAAGGTCACACAGCTAGGCAACGATTAAGTGTCTGAGGCTGGATTTGAACTTAGGTCTTCCTGACTCCAGGGCTGGTGCTCTATCCACTGTGTGCCACCTAGCCACCCTGAGATTATTTACTTACATTATCCCTATTTCACAAATAGGGAAACTGAGGCAAACAGAGATTAAGTGACTTATTTGGGGTATTAGTAATTTTTGGAGATTGAATTTGAACTCAGGACTTCCTGACTCCAGGTTTGACCCTCTATTGACTGCACTACCTAACTGCCTCCTTTGTAAGATATCAGGAAGAAAGTCAATTTATTCCCCTATAATTTTGTGTATATCCATCTTTGTGTGTGTGTGTGTGTGTGTGTGTGTGTGTGTGTGTGTACCCTTTCTCTGACCTGCAATTCTGACTTTTATCAGATTTTTAAAAATCTAAACTTTAGAAAAATAGAACTGTTGTTTGTGACCCCAAGTTGAAAAGGGTCATTATTAATTTTTCCAAAGGTCAACATACACATCCTTCCTACAACTGCTATTTTGGAGTGCGTTGTTGAAACTGAACAAGGGAGTAAAGGCCAGGGAAAGAAAATTGTTGGAAATATTTCCATAAGCCATTATCATTCATCAAAGGCAATGGGCTGCTTTGTGTTGGCAGAGGCATGTTTACAAAACTCTATAAACAAAACTCTAAAGGCTTCTGATCAGACATTGTCCTGCTGCTGCCCTGGCAATTGCCTTTCTATGACCATAGAACGTATTTCCTGTCCTTTGGCTCCAGCTCCCTGAGATCTGCCACCATTTAGTGTCTGTGATTATTGGTGACAAAGAGTCACATGTCAATACCATTGGTCTTTAAAGTTTTTTTTTAGGTTTTTTTTGCAAGGCAATGGGGTTAAGTGACTTGCCCAAGGCCACACAGCTAGGCAAATTATTAAGTGTCTGAGGTTAGATTTGAACTCAGGTACTCCTGACTCCAGGGTGGGTGTTGTATCCACTGCACAACCTAGCCGCCCCAGTCGTCCAGAGTTATTAAAGATCCTTGGTGAGACAAAAGTCAAGATGATTGTAGATGGAGGTGGACGACTTTGAAATTAGGTCAACCTCGGTGTGCCTTAGTCCACTGGAAAAGAAAATGGCAAACCCACTCAGTATCTGCCAAGAAAACTCCAGGGATGGTATTGTTATGCTGTCAGACACAACTGAACAACAATTTCAGTATAATTCATCCAAGATAATTAGTACTCTTGCTGGCTCTATTCAGACCTTTGATTTCATTGGTGTAAAGAACTCCCAATGAAGAAACTTCCTCCAGGACTCTTCTAGTCTTAGAAACTTGCCTGTGGGACTCGACATGGGGAGGCACTGGTGCGTCTGAGGCCTGACTGGCCCGTAGTCCTTGCTGACTCTGAAGCGACCCTCTCTCCCCTGCCACACTGTCTCTTTGATTAGAACTCAAGATTAAGAGAACAGACTCATCATCCATTGGCACTGACTCGAATTAGATGCTCAGGCAATTGTGAATAGAACTAGGTTTGATGAATACAAATTAGGAAAAAGATTTTGCCCGGGAGACTTCTGAGACCCTTCTAAGAGTGCCTGGAACCCTCCTGGCCATTCGGTCTTCCTTCAGGGTTGTTATTCTTTTCTTGTAGTTTTCCAGGGGCTTGTTAATCTTAGAGCCTCCCCTCTGAGAGTGCCGCTAATTTATCATATGTATTATATCCTGGGCAGGAAAGAAATAAAGATCTATATGTGGGGAGAAAGCAGCAATGTACAATTACAACATACATGTTCGTGTATACGTGTTACATTAGACATGGGAGTTACATGGGATACATGTGATTATATTTACATACACACATATACACAAACTAGTAAGCAAGTCAGATTGTGTGTGTGTGTGTGTGTGTGTATATATATATGTATATGTATACACACACACACACACACACACACACACATATATATATATATCTGACCAGAGCAAAAAAAAAAAAAAAAACCCAACCAAACAACCCAAAACTCAACCATTCTTAATCTCCTTAAAAACTGGTTAAAAACAGGGTGGCTAGGTGGCACAGTGGACAGTGCACCGGCCCTGGAGTCAGGAAGACCTGAGTCTCAAATCCGGCCCTCAGACACTTAATAATGACCTAGCTGTGAGACCTTGGGCAAGTCACTTAGCCCCATTTGCCTTGCAAAAACTAAAAACAACAACAACAGCAACAACACTGGTTAAAAACCTGGTATTGAAAGCCTAGGGGCAGCTAGGTAGCATGGTGGGTAGAGCACTGGCCCTGGAGTCCGGAGGACCTGAGTTCAAATCTAACCTCAGCTACTAGCTACGTGACCTTAACCCCAATTGCTGACAGAAAGAAAAAGAAAGTCTATTCTTCTAAGCCAACAAATATTAAGTATTTACTATTATAGCTGATGGAGCTCACAATCTAATGAGGAAGCTAATGTAATGACAATTATGTACAAAGACAAGATAAGATACTGATCCGTGTATGTATGTAAATGTAGCACAATACATAAAGGATATAGAGGAGAGGAGCTATAGGATACACCCAGGCATATAATATAAATATAAACATGTGTGCATATACATTCTCTGTCTCTGTCTCTGTCTCTGTCTCTGTCTCTGTCTCTGTCTCTGTCTCTGTCTCTGTCTCTGTCTCTGTCTCTATCATCTCTATGTGTATATATGACTAGAAGAGTCCTGGAGGAAGTTTCTTCATTGGGAGTTCTTTACACCAATGAAATCAAAGGTCTGAATAGAGCCAGCAAGAGTACTAATTATCTTGGAGGAATTATACTGAAATTGTTGTTCAGTTGTGTCTGACAGCATAACAATACCATCCCTGGAGTTTTCTTGGTAGATACTGGAGTGGTTTGTCATTTTCTTTTCCAGTGGACTAAGGCACACCGAGGTTGACCTAATTTCAAAGTCATCCACTCCATCCACAATATATTCGTATATAGAATATATGTCCTATATAGGATCCACACAGGTGTATGTGAAATGTGTATGTATATAGAAAAATGTTCTGTATAGGAGGCACCCATGTGTATATTATATGTCTAAATAGCCTATATATGATACACAAAGGTAAATATTTTACATATCTATATCTATCTATCTATCTATCTATCTATCTATCTATCTATCTATCTATCTATCTATATCTCCTAGATGGAATATGTCCTATATAGGATCCATACAGGTATATATGAAATGTGTATGTATATATCCTCTAAGAATCATGTCCTGTATAGGATGTAATCACATGTATATTATATGTATAAATAGCCTATATATGATACACAAAGGTAAATATTTAATGTATATATATCCTAGATGGAATATGTCCTATATAGGATTCACACAGGTGTATATTAAATGTTTATGTATATATCCTATATAGAATACATGTCCTGTATAGCATGCACCCATGCATCTATTATATGTCTAAATATCCTATATATGATACACAAAGGTAAATATTATATATATATATGTATATACATACATATACATATACACATACACACACATGCACGCACGTGTGCACACACACACATATCCTAGATGGAATATGTCCTATATAGGATCCACACAGGTGTATATGAAATGGGTATGTATATATTGTATAAGAATAATGTCCTATATAGGATGCACCCACATGTATATTATATGTCTAAATATCCTATATAGGATACACAAAGGTAAATATCATATATATATATATATGTATATGTATATAATAGAATACACACATACATATGTATATCCTAGATGGAATATGTCCTGTATAGGATGCACACAGGTATTTTTGTATACATATCTTCACACACAGAATCACATCTATATAGAATATGTGTTTAGTATAGAGATTGTGCCCTATATAGAATAAAAACATGTAGGTATATCATGTGCATTTATACATCCATATACATGTGCATATATGGACAGATATATAAACATATTATATAAGGTAGAACATACACATAAAGATATATAATACACACACATACACAGGATATATTTTTCCTATAAATGTATTTGTATTAATATGTGTGTGTATATATATGTGTGTGTGTGTGTGTGTGTGTGTACTTATCCTATAAAGGAGAGATATCCTAAATAGGATTTATTATATCCTATTAGAATTAGACATATATTATGCACAAAGCATATATTATTGTAATAAATTTATGTTAGCTTAATGCATATAACTATAAATACATTAAACAGAAATAAAGTGAACTTGCCTTCACAGTGCCCTGAAATCAGGAAAACTCCATCTTCCTGAGTTTAAATCCAGCCTCTCACAACTACTAGCTAAGTCACCCTGGGCAAGTCACTTAATCCTGTTTGCCCCAGTTTCCCCATCTTTAAGATGAACTACATAGAGAAGGAAAAGGCAAACCATTCCGGTATCTTTGCCAAGAAAACCCCAAATGGAGTTATGAAGAGTCAGACACAACTGAAAACAACTCAATAGAAACAAAACCATAACAGAACAAACCCTCAAGTTAGCTTCCCCTGGGCACTCTGCCAGCTCTCTCACATTTGAGGACCTTTTATTAATTAAGAGTAGTAATGAAAAAAAAATAGTAATGAAAAATGGATTACAAAGGCATCCACCATAATAGAGTGGCTAGAATATGGTCACCACCCCCAGTTATTTCTAAAACGGAGGCATCAAATCCAGGTTTTGTCACAGAGCATATGAACCAGATCCCAAGAGCTAGAAATAACCTTTCAGATTGAAAATAGTCATCTGAGAACCACTATTCTTTTTGGTCCTGCCATCAACATTTAACATTTGTCTATTTGTCTTTTTACGTTTCATTTAACAGGATGTATCTGGAATTAATATTAATAGGTCGATGGGGGAAGAGGCTTTTTTTCCTCACCTTCCAAGAAATGTGTCTTTGCTATAGGTTTTAGAGCTGGAAGAGATTCTTTCTTATTCTATATGCTATATTATTTTTTAAGATGAGGAAACAGCCTAGGTTCCTTTCTCAGGATTACACATATAGTCAAAATTTGAACCCAGATCTGAGGACTCCAAATCCATCTGCCACACAGAACTTCTAGATCAGAGCTTCTTAACTTGGGATCCATGACTTTGTTTAAAAAATTTCTTTAGGATAATTGGCTTTCAACTTAACTGATTTCCTTTCTATGTATTTTGTAGGTATTTGCGAGTCTGTTTTTTTTGTATATATTTGGGACGTACTTGTAGTTTGTATTTTACAAACATTGGGCCCACTAGGTGGCACCAGAATGCTGAGTTGCCAATTTGGAGTCAGGAAAGTTTATCTTCCTGAGTTCAAATCCAGCCTCAGGCACTTGCTAGCTGTGTGACCCTGGGCAAGTCACTTAACCCTGTTTGCCTCAGTTTTCGCATCTATAAAGTGAGCTAGAGAGAAAAAAATGGCAAAACATTTCAGGATCTTTGCCAAGAAAACCCCCAAAAAGGGTCAAAAAGAGTAAGACACAACTGAACAACATTTTTAAAAACATTCTGAAAAGTGGTCCATAGATTTTCACCAGATTGCCATAAAGAAGGCTAAAAGCCTCTGCTCTAGATGGATATCCTCACTCACCTAAAGAGTGAATGAAAGGGGGGCGGCTAGGTGGCACAGTGGATAGAGCATTGGCCCTGAGGTCAGGAGTACTAAGTTCAAATCCAGTCACCTAGCTGTGTGGCCCTTGGCAAGCCACTTAACCCCATTGCCTTGCAAAAACCCTAAAAAAAAAAAGAGTGAATGGAATAGGAAAGACATAGATTCAAATCCTGCTTTTTGACACCAACTTAGTGGCATTATCCTGAGAAAGTTACTTAGGAATTCTCAGTACCTAGACAACTTTCTAGGGCAATAAATGGACAAAGTATGCGAATGGGAAGTTTTCTTCTCAGATGAAACTCACAGACCAACACCAAAAATAGCACCCCAAATCTCACCTGAAAGTATGGAGATGAGAAAGGTGAAGAAACTTTTTTGACCAGAAAGTCAAGAATACTTCTTTGCCTGAAAGCACTGGTCAGTTCCTTCTCTCAGGAAATATAATAGACACAGATTAAGTTACTTTGCATTCCCCCTGGATGAATAATTCAAAAACTGCACCATATTCTAATGTTCCCTCCCACTTGGTGTGTCTACATGGAAATGCATGGCTTTATTTGGAATGGATTTCAAAACCTTCTAAAAGTTATCCACTTCAAAGGATTGGTGCAGCTTCTCAGAAGTCTACTGCAATCAATCAAGAAATTTTGCTGTGTATCAGGCCCTATGATAGTCCTTGGCTTGCACTGCAGGCATGAGTTTTTAAATATATTTCATTTTCACATACAAGACACATAAAATTATAGCTCTTACTAGAGCTGGGATGGAGTCACTGCTATTTTACTTTCTTGATTTGTCTTTCTAAGTGGCTTCGAAGTGGCAAGTCACTTAACCCCATTTGCCTTGCAAAAAAAAACCCTACAAAAAAAGAAACACTTACATAAAATGAGTGAAAAAAACCCTTATCTTAAGGGTTTACTAAGCAGTGTGCTAAGCCCTGGGGACCCAGATGTAAAAACGAGAGGACATTTGCTGCCTATAAGGAGTGAGAAAGGATATATAGAGAAATAGTGGCCAGGGATGGGTCATTTTAGTTTGGAAAGTGAATAGAGGGTGATGTATCTGGAAACAAAGAAAAATAACAGCATCCCAAAATTTTTTAGGAGGGTTGATTAATTAGTCTAGTAGTTTTCCACGTTCCTAGATTATTTTTGGAGATTTTCTAGCTAAAGCAGGATGTTCCCCTCATCTCTGTTGCAAGCTAATTCAAGTCAAACATTTTTTTAGGTTTTTTTTTTGTCAAGGCAATGGGGTTAAGTGACTTGCCCAAGGTCACACAGCTAGGTAGCTATTAAGTGTCTAGGTCAGATTTGAACTCAGGTCCTCCTGACTCCAGGGCTGGTGCTCTATCCACTGTGCCACCTAGCTGCCCCCAGATTTAAATTTGAAGTAGCATAAAGTATAAGAACAAAAGCTTAATTTGATTCAGCAATAATTAGGTACCTGCTGATGAATAAGATACTGGGCTAGGTTCTGGCTGTACGTAGAGGACACAGATTTCTAGGTTTTTTAAAAAAATTAATCAGGGGTATAGAAGGGGAGATAATGTACAAAGAATATAAAAAAAGTATTTTATTTTTAATAGATTCAAGAAATTGTACAAAACCTACAACTTTTTTTTACTTAAAGCAGGAAAGAAAAGTAGGGTCCAAGGCTTTTTAATGACCTTCTAGAGAGTTTCTTAATCTGGAGGATATGGATAGATTACAGGGAGTCTCTTAAATTGAATGAAAAAAATCACACCTCTTTATTTTTCTAGCTCTAATTAAAAATTAGCATTTCTATCTATTATGAAATTTTAAGGAAGTATCTATCTGAGAAGAGAGTCCATAAGCTACATCAGAATGCCAAAGGGGCCTGTGATAAAAATTGGTAAAGAACTCTTACATAAATGAATGAAAAAAGCCTTATGTTAAGGGTTTACTAAACACTGTGCTAAGCCCTGGGGACCCAGATGTAAAGTGAGAGACATTTGATGCCCATAAGGAGTGAGAAAAGATATATTAAGAAATGGTGGCCAGGGATGGGTCATTTTAGTTTGGAGCCTTAAGGGTGTCATATTGACTTACTCTTTTCAATCTCTCTCACTCTCTCCTCCTCCTCCCTCCCTTCCTTTCTTCCTCCCTCACCCTCCTCCTTGCAATATCCTCATCTTTTCCTCTCTCCCTCCCCTTTTACCCTTTGCTTCTTCCCTCTCACACTTCCACCTCTTCTTAAAAATGTCCTCTTCTCATCTCCTCCTTCCTCCATCCCTCCCTTCCCTCTTTCTACCTCTTTGTCTCTTATCTCTGACACCAGTGTTTAGTTGGTTCAATAAAGGCTTGTTGACTTAATTATACTTACCAGTCTAGAGATGTGGGGTAGATTTTATAGGTATTCTATAGCAGTAAAAGATGGTAATGAGTTAATGAAAACAGATTCCTGATCCAGTGGACACCCTTCCCCTCAGAATATGTTTTATGTAGGGAGTATAAGCTTCTTGAAGGCAGGGGTCCGAGTCAAGTTAAATGTGACAGACATTGGAAACGAAAAGGACAAAAACCTAATCAAAACACAAAATCCCTACTCTCAAGGGGTTCACAATTGAATAGGGAAGACCACACCGTGTAAAGGCATTAACATTAACTAATTTCTTCAGGTTTATAAGATCCTAGATTTAAAGTTAGGAAGAATTGTAGAGATCCCCCAGTTTAGCCTTTTTTTTTTTAAATTTAAGACAAATGGGGTTAAAAGTGACTTGCCCAAGGTCACACAGCCAGGCAATTATTAAGTGTCTGAAACTGGATTTGAACTCAGGTTCTTGACTCCTGGCTGCCCCTGAGATTCCCCAGTCTAACTTTCACTTCATTGATAAATGGATTGAACTGGGAATCAGGATTTGAAGCCAGGTCCCCTATCCAGGCTTTGTATGCCCAACAAACCATCACCAGTGGCTGGCACACTGCACTGAATTATTGTGACTGCTAGACTTACAAGCATCCCCCTTCTGGAAGATCCATGAAGGAAGGGGCTACACAGAAGCAAAGACTGTCTCCAAACTCAAAGCAAGAATACCTCCCACAAGACTTAAGAATTGGGAACTCAGACTGACCTGCTAATGAGCCAATTACAAATAATAATAATGACAACCCCAGAGCTTTTCATTTTTTGCCTTTTTTCCTTCCAAGTCTATGAGGCTTTTAGTAGATTTCTTTGAAGACTTTCCAGCTGAATCAAAATATAGGAATTTAAAAACTAAACTGAGTGTAGCAAGGAGACCATAGTCCAAGCATGCTGGGTATGATTGTAAGGAAGTAGCATATTTGTGTCCTTTCTTGGGATGACTGACTCTGCAGATTTCCTGTGTTCCTGCTATCATCAGACATAGCAAGCTGCCAGCAGTGCCAGCAGGGCATGGGCTCTGATGGAAACTACAGGTTTGAGCTCATATTAGAACCAGGATCTACTTGAATAAGGGAGGAAGTTCTTCTGAAAGATGACACCTGGAGATGAAAGCAGCTGGGGTAGGTAGAAGGTGGGGATCGGAATTTTCCCATGAGGACAACCAAACTGTTAAAAAAAAAAAATTCCTCCAATAAAACTGGGCTTGGTCATGGTGGGAATGAATGATTGACTCCTCCATGACCTTGCAGTTCTGTGTTTTGAGTTGGAGCTCCAGACACCTCATCGTGCCCTTGATTCTGACAAGGGAAGCCAAACAGACACCCTCCCCTTTTACTGGAGGCAAACTGCTTGAGGCTTGCCATAGCTGGTAGACAAAATTCCTTTGGAGCCGGGGAATTTCAAATACATTGGCAACAGCAACAGTTCTGTTAAAATTCTTTCCCCAGAATGGGGGAAAAAAGGGCACTTGAGGTTGTTGTGATCATATGATCAAAGTCCTAGAATGGAAGGGCCCTCAGAGCTCAGAAGCCCAACCCTCTTTGTTTTATTTTTTTCTTAAATTTTTAATTTTTTTTTTTTTTTTGCAAAGCAATGGGGCCCAAGTGACTTGCCCGAAGGCCACACAGCTAGGCAATTGCTATGTGTCTGAGATCAGAAGATCCGAACTCAGGTCCTCCTGACTCCAGGGCCAGTGCTCTATCCACTGCACCCCCTAGCTGCCCCCAACCCTCTTTATTTTTAGAGATGAGAAAATTGGATCTCAAGGCCAGTGAAGTGACTCACCCAAAGTCACAAATTGTCAGAGGCAAGATTGTGGTTGATAATTGTCCTAGTGGCCATCTATCCCAAACTCAAATTTTACAAATGGGGAAACTGAGACCCATGGACATCATGACTTGCCCAAGAACACAGGGTAGTGTAAGAAGTGAGATTTGAACTCACATCCTCTGTCTCCACATTCCTATATCGAAAGCATGGTCAACCATAACAGAAGCAGCTTTTGAAATTTTTTTCTGTTCTCAAGAAAATGCAGCAGGTGTTAAATGTTAAAATCTTGCCAAAATAGAATGTAGAGGAGTAGGGGATCCTGAGATAACATTCATGAAGTTGGTCAGATACTTCCAGTTGTGAGAGATGGAGCAGCTAGGTAGAACAAGACAAAGAGTGCTGTACTTGGGAGTCAGGAAGACCCAAGTTCAAATCCATCCTCACTCACTAGCTGTGTGACTCTAAGCAAGTCATTTAGCCTCTCTCTGCCTCAGTTTCCTTGCCTGTAAAATAGGATAATCATTATTAGCTCCTACTTTTCAGGGTTGTTGTGAATGTGAAAAGAAACAGAACATGTAAAGTTCTTTTCAAGTCTTCAGGCACTTCTACTACATACAAATGTCAGCCATTTATTATTATTATTATTAATTATTATTATTAGAGAAATAGTCTGAGGCATAAGCTGGGACTTGTTAGACATTTTAATGTGTTATTCGAAATGATCTCTTTTGTGACCCTTTATCACTGAAAAACAGAAATAGTCAACCTCAAGTTTTTTCAGTACCATTCTCCACCCCTCACCATTATTAACCTTATGTTCTCTGGCCATTTATTTGGATCTAAGATATTCTTAATCCTATTTTCTCAAGTTCTCTTGGGACATCTAAAACATTCAAAAGAAACAGAGGAGCATTTATTTTTAAAAAGCAGCAGCGAACCTGAGGTCATACAACACAATATGTGCTAGCCTAAATAAATATGGCTTTGTCTGCCCTGGAAGGTTGACTTATTAGGGTTTTGAGTGATTGGGGCTGGACATGGAGTCTCCATTAGAATCATCTCTATTTTTAGCTCTGTAGGAGCTCAGAAAGGTACAAGTAGGTGCCACATTCTGTTATTCTATCCCCCTCCCAGTGAAATATTCTAGTCAAGAGTGGCTTACTACTTGCAATATTTTTAAATATAATATAAAAACACATGTAAATCTTTCTTATGGCAAGGGAATGAGAAAATTGCAAAAAGAAATAACCTTTATGTTAGTGAACTTTGTAATGTACTTTTTTTTTTTGCAAGGGCAATGGGGTTAAGGGACTTGCCCAAGATCACACAGCTAGGTAATTATTAAGTGTCTGAGGCCATATTTGAACTCAGGTCCTCCTGTCTCCAGGGCCCCTGTAACATACTTTTGGGCTATACAAAACCAAGAGAGTTGGCTTTGGTCCAGAGGCTATAGTTTGCCAACCCAGGCCCCAGATTCACAATTATTATTATTATTATTTTAGTTTTTGCAAGGCAATGGAGTTAAGTGGCTTGCCCAAGGCCACATGGCTAGGTAATTATGAAGTGTCTGAGGCTAGATTTGAACCCAGGTACTCCTGACCTCCAGGGCTGGTGCTCTGTCCACTGTGCCACTTAGCCGCCCCTGATTATTATTATGTTAATCAGAACTCTGAGAGCTTTTTTTTTAGTGATGTATAAATTATTCTTAAAGTTTTCAAGTCTTGGTCACTTTTCTTTGCATGGGAATTCCTGTCTGTTTTTTGGAACCTTCAGTTTTTAACAAAATGAATCCCTGAATGTTTTTAAAATTATGTAGTCTCCAGGAGAGATTGAGTTAGTTTCTCTTTGGATATATCCTGGAACTCTTCCTAACTTCATATTCATCTTCTCCTCCAGTCACTTTTCCATGGTATATAAGGATGTGCTCATATTCAATATGGGTGGGTTCCTACTACTGTTAATTGATTACATTCAAAACACTTTGCTGAGAATTTCCTCCTTTGCAAAAATAGTTCAGTTATAAATTGTAGTTGTGGAAGTGATCTAAGAGGTCATCTAGTCCACCTTATTTTACAAATGAGAAAACACTCAGAGAAGTCAAGCAATGGAGTAAAAAGTTACTCAGAAAATACAAAAAAGAGAATGCTCAAAGGTTATTACAAGAAGGAGATACCAACATTTGGGATGTAGCATTACTCTATATGGCAAATTATTGGAAACAGATCAAGCCTGAACGAGCTCAGTGTACCTCCCCTTTGGGTGTAGTGGGACTGTAGTATATTATCAAATTCATATATGGAAAAATGATGTGTCAATTCCATGTAGATTCCTTTTGTGTTATATGATTATTTTGCTTTACCATGATATAAATAGTAACTATATAGATCAAGGACAATGTAACTCATACTCTACAGGACTGTACTTTCACTAACAAAGGCATTGTGTGTGGGATGATGACTAGGTGGTTGGAGCCCTGCCTTGCTCTCACACTCCTCTAACCTTTGTGACTTAACTGTCTATCCTCTAACTTTTCAATGTTATATGAAGTATTCTTCTCAATACATTTGTTTAACCTCTAATAATAATACTGATTTAGCTTCTGTCTCTCAGAAACCTCCCTTTTCTGGATGCTTTTACTAACATCTCTTTCTCACACTGGCAGGGTGATGATTTTTTACTTTTCCCCTGATACAGATGTTTAGAAATTTGACTTGGGTAACCAAATTGTTACCTCTTCCCCATACTTCTTTATCTTCACAACCTTTAATTGCTATTCTTTAATCAATTCTCATGTCCTAAAGAAGCTGTTAGAGTCCAACCAGCGCACTTTGAATGAACATCAAATACAGACTCACATAGTTGCAGGACATTTAGTTGAGGCCTCTCATTTAGTAACTTCTGATACTAAGCACCATTGGTATGATTTCCTGTTTAAATCAGCAACTGCTACTAGATATTTTAACAGTTTAGACTATTCCTATATTGTTGTTAATGATTTTATTATTATGCCCTTTGTAATTTTTATATGTATATTAAAATGAAAACAAATTTACAATAGGTTTACTCCTATAGTCCCATCCTCATACATTTCTCGTGACCTTAAGGGAAAATGAAGAAGAAAATGAAGTTTTCTTATAAGTAAGTTCTCTCTAGCCTGTATGAGGATGTGCCTTCCTCATGAATTTACCTCCCCCCCCCCACCCCAGACACTCCATAGGTGATTTGGCCACATTCCAAAGATTCCAGGAGCCAGCCACTCCTTGAATACACAGGTAGTACTGGGGAGAACTGTGCTATTCTCACAGCATTGACTTTATTCAAAGTAAAATCTTCCGGCCCCCCTATGGCATTTCCTTGAAGTCTTCAAACTGGTAGACTTGTAGGCTTTCCCCATATTACTGTTAAAGGAACCTCCCTCCCCAACTAAGGGAATCCCTCCCAACTAAATTAGCAACTAGCCTTCTTTGTCCTCCACTGATAAATACTCTGAGGCTCCAAGCATTGGTGGGAATCTCACCCCATGGAGAATTGATTCTGCCTGGATTTTTCTTTCTTTCTTTCTTTCTTTCTTCTTTCTTTCTTTCTTTCTTTCTTTCTTTCTTTCTTTCTTTCTTTCTTTCTTTCTTTCTCTCTCTCTCTCTCTCTCTCTCTCTCTTTCTTTCTCTCTCTCTTCTCTCTTTCTTTCTT